>NC_083339.1:48608399-48908399 GCF_019175385.1 Lycium barbarum | reverse complement strand
TAAGTTTGGAATTTGGAAGAACTCAAAGAATTAAAGTTGTAGATAATTGAATTAGCTTTCCAAAAGTCGGTCGTGGGCCCTTACACGATATCGGGATCAAGAGTTATGACCATTTTACCGAACGAACGCGCAGGCAGCGAAATAAGCCTGCGAGAACGCGCCCAAGACCCACGCGAACGCGTTGGGCAATTTTTATGTCGGTCTGGGCAGACCCCATAACCTTATAAAAGGGGCTCATCCCCTTATTTCCTCATCCAACACCCCAAAACCTTCTCCAAAATTTTGGAGAATTCCCCCCCAATTCCGAAGACCAAATTTGAGCCCAAACCAGGTATAATTTCCAAATTCCGATCCAGACGGCGTATAGTTACAACTACAAAATTGTGTATTAAGGCGTTGTGGCTTAAGTTCAATGTGGAAGAGTGAAGATATAACATTATTATCGGGATAAAGGTATGAATCTGTTGCTATTAACGTTAATCTTAATTTATTTACGGAGAAGGAGTTGCTAAGTTGTTGTAAATTAATTCTGTGGGTGGAAATATGGGACGAACACCATATGGGCTGTTCTATGGAGTAATTTTGTATGGGAAATGATGTTATTGATGTTGGTATTGTTATTGTTGTTGTTGGTTGTTGAATTGCGAATTCGGGCTGGGCATATAAACAGGGGAGATGCTGCCCGATTTTCGGCAGAATATGGAATAATTTAATTTGAAACATGGAATAAGTGTACTATGAAAGGGCTAACGTTAGTATAAATCCTCTTAAATGTTGACTTACGAGTTCGGACACGTAAGCATAGCCGATAGGAGGTTGAACAGGTATGTTAAGGCTCGCCCCTTTCTTTCAAAGGCATGATTCCTATGTTGCGATTTCATAAATACTTCCATGACTTCCTTGTTTTCAAAAGTTAGAAGTTTATGATTCCAAGGCATGATTCCTTCTTGATAACCCGTAAATGTCTTCCAAATGTCTGTATCTTTTCAAAACAAAGGTTTACGATTTTGTAAGTTCTTGTGACGACAAGGATGGACATGTTTTTATTATGATGGCAATGATGCCAAAGATGAGAATATTTTTCTATGGTAATTATTATGAGAACGATTTCATGCTTAAAGGTTCCAAGTTTACGATTTCAATGACGGTATAATAAAGTTGAGCTATTTCTTGACCTCTCAATTTTATTTCATGAATGATAACTATTCTTAAAGATTCCAAAGTATATGAATTGATGCTTTATGAGATTTACGATCTTATTCTATGTTTTCCCCTGATGATATTCTTCATTGATAGTCTCACTTTATAATAATTGTCCCTTCAAGGTGAGAAACGACGATCATGATTATTCCATAATATAATCGGAGGTCATCGACCTTACGTCACTTCGATAGAGATATAACTTTCCTTGGGCTCTCCTGCATGCTGCTTATATGATATATGTATATGTACATGGGGAATATGGGAAAAAGGGGTGAGCGTTATATACGCGTAATATGAGTATGAGAAAAAAGGGGTGAGCGTTATATACGCGTAGCCACCTGATCAGTTGGCGTGACATGATATCATCCCGGACGCGGGATATATGGGGTTGAATGGAGCGGAGCCGACGCCTCGACAATATGATATGTTCTATTTTCTTTATACATGAAAAGGAAATGCTTTTAAAAGAAAGTATTACTATGGATATATGTAAATATGTGGATCGGGCTGCACGTTCCGCAGCACTAAGCATGCATGGTACCACCAAAAAGGCATTCATATGTACAGGTTACTCTTTTATCTTACGATATGCTCTATATTTACATTCTATCATTATTCATACTTTACATCCTTTACTATGTTACTGTTCATGCCTTACATACTCAGTACATTGCTCGTACTGACGTCCCTTCTTGTGGACGCTGCGTTTCATGCCACGCAGGTGTATACGGATGAGTAGAGGATACTGTTAGAAGATGTCCCAGCTGGATTGGCGAGCTCCATTTCCTTCCGGAGTGTTGCCGAGTCAGAGTATCTATGTTATGGTATATTGATTTATGTTAGAGACTTTATAGACAGAGTCACGCATATAGCATGTCATTCTTATAAGCGGCTCTGCAAGCCGACGTACCATTATGCATTATGTTGCAAATTTCATATAATTACAGATTTTACCTGATTTGAGAACGACGAAAAAAATGTTTTTGACAAGTTTTCATCATGCATTTCATTTCGTGATTTAAGAGTCCAGTGAGGTTATGAACATAACGAGGACCAGCGGGTTCGCTCGGCTCTGAGTAAGGGGTCGAGTGCCCATCATACCCTATCAGGATTGGGGTGTGACAAATTGGTATCAGAGCAGTTCATCCTAGGGGTTGTCTGCAAAGTCGTGTCCAGTAGAGTCCTGTTTATGGGTGTGAAGCCGGCCACACTTATGAACAGGAGGCTGCAGGGCATCTAGGAATTATTGACCTTCTTTCTGTCTTAGATCGTGCGATAGAGCCAAGTCATAGAAAAGGAGATTTTCTATACTAACCTTTGATCTCAGCAGAAGCACAGTATCGACGGGAGAAAGTGAGTGAGGATATGGGAAGTCACAGAGGTAAGTCACTTCGTTGAGGGTACATTATCAGAATAAATATATATATGAAAATGGATCGGTTGACATATGAGGTAAGTTTTGATATTTTTGTTCTTTTACCTGAAATTGGGAGCCCTGGGTGGCTGGAATATGTCGTGTGTATATATGCCGTGTGAGGCATTACTGGTAATTGCTGCATGCAGGTTTTGGGTAGTGAGAATTGTAAAGGAGACTCTGCCAGAATTTTTCAAAAATCAGGTCATTTAGTTAGGTACACCTAACAGGAAGAAGCGTGGAAAGGAAATATCGTAAATAGACAATAAGTGGGATGCGTTGTTTTAGAGGAGTTATGGATTTGGCATGGCATGAGGAATGATTGTGAGAAAGACGATTAGTAGTCTGAAGGATTAAAATGGGTTACATTCGAGGTTTAGTAGGAGCAAGGTCTATTGGGGGATTCAGGGAAAGTCAACAAATGAGTTCTGCTGTAGATTATTATATAAGAGTGGCGAGCGAAAATCCAAAGAGGCTGATAACCGAGTATTTATAAGTAACGGCGACGAAGGTGTGTTCGCTACCATCGGGAATGTGGAAAGCTAGGATGAAAGGTAGTCATACACATAGGTGAAAGGTTAATATTGGGGATTGAAAAGCTAAAATAGTAATTGTTAAAGGAGGGAGATGTGTTACGAGAATGTCTTGGAATCTGTTAAGACTTCAACTTGTTCCAGATTATGTGGTGAAGGTCATGTGGTGAGGTGAATACGATTATACCAGCATTAGCGCACCGGATTTCATCAGAGTTTCAAGGTTAAGCGTGCTGGGGTGAGAGAAATGTTAGGATGGGTGACCCCCTGGGAAGTGTACCAAAAGTCCTGTAAATTTAGATATAAGAGGCAAATGAGAAACTAGAGCAGCCTAAGGGAGATTGGAGTATGCGGAGTGGTTGGAGACCTTAAGAGGTCACGTAGGACGAGGCGGACGAGACCGGTGAAGAGAAAGAAGGCGCTTCACAGCTCTAGAATTAGGGTGAGTTTGAATAGCGTTTGGAAATATTTTGTAAGCGAGGTGGTAGTAATTATATATATCCGTACGCATATGATATCCCATATGTGACTGTATCAACGGGTATGTGTATCCCAGCAACCGGCGTTGCGGTATATTGAAGGCATTGATCGAACAGGGTGGTAAAGTTCAAGTGACAAAAGAACGTTACCAGGTAGGATGATGTTATCGTCACCACAGGCTAGAATTGCAAAGTTCTAATGCAATAACATTTGGAAAAGGAAGAAAGTGAATGTATGGAAGGTAAGGAGATCAAAATGTCAAAAGTGAGAAATATGAGTGAGTGGAGCCTCCAAGAGAGACGACGGGCAAGGCACGAGACTATTTGGAAGAAGAAATGTTTTTTCGAAGGTAGGCGTGTGAAAGGAATAAAGTGCGATAGTATGGAACAAAAGAGGAATGTGTGGGGTCAGAGAATAGGCTTCGATAAGTGGGGCCAAAAGGATAGTGACCACAACGAGGAATGTGAAGTAAGAGAAAGAATGCTTAGGCCTTGTGACGATGTTAAGAGATTTGCAGCCCTTGAAAGGTAATTTAAGGGATAAATGTGTGGTTAAATTAACATTGTTGCCTCGGATATAGAGAAGCTTTCCTAAAAAGATGACTTAAAAATAGAACGGATTTGCACATTTCGAGGAATATTTCATGAACTTTAGGGTTGATATTGTAAATAACGAGAGAAGAAAGGTGCTCAAGAAAGAAGGACCCTAAGGAAAGTTAAGGATGAAAATAGAAAAGGTATACTAATGGGCTAATCGAAGGAAAAGGGGAGTATTTAGGTGGAAAGTAACTGGAAATCTTTAACCATGAGAGTAAGAAGGATACTTTAACGAATTGGCGGTAGGAAACCGATTACTCACCGAGATAAGAACAAGGATGATGAGTTGACACGATTGATTAGAAAATTAATGGCATGGAATAAGAATTCATGTGAAGATCGAGAGATTTGATCTTAGAGGAAATGGAATGAAATGCAAGGAACGTGCAGAGAAGACCATTCGGCCGTAGCATCATAAAGACGGATGAAGGCCCGATGAACGAGAATAGAGAGAGTGGAAACTGTAAGAATTCTGTGCTGAGAGTAAAAGTAGCAGGACACTCGAAAAAATTGGACGCGCAGCTGCAACATAAACACGTAGTTAAGAAGGATTATGGGTAAGTGAGCTAAGCGGGTGAAAGGACTAGTAGTGGATGGAAGGGTATGGAAATGTTGACAAAATGATGATATAGACATAAATGGAAAGAGAACTCAAGATAAGAAGAATTCTAGATATGTTATAAGCAAAGTCGGAATAGAAAAACAAGGAGTAAGGTATAATCGAAGAGTTCATAAAGGACGTGGTGAATCTCGGTGTCCCCATTAACTTGCAGGTTTGGAAAACCGTTAGTCATAAAAAGACAGAGGTGTGAAAAGACGGAAAAGAAGGCATCGGAATTGGATATCCTTATGAGTATTCCAATTGAACACAAGAGTGTAGCGAGCAAAAAGGGATAAATAAGGCAGACCATACGATGACAGAACCTCGACCTTGAGCAGGTCGTGAAGGGCGGTAGATAATTGCCGAAGACGATGGACATTCGAAAGCTATTGGTGTATTGGGACCTCCTTAATAGGGGGGAAGAACATACTAGACTTGAAAGGATCTATGACGTTTCAAGCTCCAGAACAGGAGATTTATTAGCCCGGGGCCAGAGTTCGAGGTGTGTTGGCATATCGTGAAAGTAACGAAAAGGCGTAGAAATGAATTGACAATAAGTGTACCATGAGGTAGACATAGGGAGAAAATATGGAAGACACCTTAAGAGGATGCTTCATGCCGACATGAGCTACAATGTTTCTAGACCATGATTTGAAGCACTCGCATCGAGCAAAATTGCGCAGTACCTAAGTATGCAGCGATGTGCTCTAAAGGGTAATAAAGAGAACAAGAAAGGTCTACGAGCCAAGCACACAAAGGATAATGGAGAGGATGACGAACCCAAAGGACACTGATGACAATGATTATTATAATAAAAGGAACAACGATTGGTAGTTTGGAAAATTCTGAAGGAAAGAAAGAACGCTGCTCCTACGAATGAAAATAAAAGATTTCACCGGATATTAGAAAAACTTCATGGATCGCTAATTATGATGAACATGAGAGCATGTGCTATGGAATTACATGAACCATCAACGTGAAGTTATGCCCAACTACAATTGCAAAAAAGTCATATCAGAAAGCCAATAAGGAATAACGACAGATGAAGTAATCGCCGGTACAAAGAAATTTAAGCTAGACATATATATATATATATTGTAAGAGAGTCATAATAGAAGAATTGCCGTAATCCTATGCTTCTGGGTTGAATCGCGAGATTTGGGAGAAAGAGGCTAAAGAAAAAGTTGTGGCAGGAGCCCCAGGGATTTAGGTTGAGCTCGGATTATAAGTTTGCCAAAAGTGTAGCCGGACTGCGAAGGGTAATAAACGGTGAAGGAACATTACGTATATGCGTATTTTGGATATTGATATAACTTGCCTTGGAAGGGAACATAACCATTATGCTCATTAGCGACAAAGTCATGATTGGATAAGTATTTAGAATGTAAGATTAAGAGGGATAGGGACAAGATGTAAAAGAACAGGGAGCCGAACTAATGAACTATAGGGAGTCGATGCAGTGTATGTCTAAGATCAACAGGTATAAAAAAGATAGCCCGAGATGGTACCGAAGAGATAAACGCAAAGAGTGTGCCGTATATGAGCAAGGTAATTGCCCACTAGTAGGGAAACAAGTAGCGAGAAAAAGAAAATACTTACAGGACAATGAATAGTTATGGCACGATAACCAAGACTACAATAATGGAAACAAAATGAGAGCGAGATGCTAGTTAATTTCCGACCATGTACATGAAGACAAAAAGGTGAAAGAAGCTAACCGAAGGCAATAAAAGAGTTAAGGGAGGATGAGAAGAGACTGAACCAAGTTACAGTCTAAGAAAATAGTAATCGGACCCTAAGGGAAGAATGACAGTTCTAAGGAATCAAAGATGGTGTTGTGAGTTGGCAATACTGCAACATTCGAGGATGAATGTTTCTAAGGGGGGAAGGATTTTACACCCCGTAACTTGTGTATGTTGAGTTTCGTGAGGTATTAGCTATTCAATTGCAGACATCAGAGTTATTGTCGAGAAGATGCAAGATCATAAGTGCATGTGTTACGATTATAAGAGTTCGAGTCCGCGTAATAGGTTATAGGAGGATTGGAAAACCAGTAAACTAAGGATATTAATCTTCCGAGGCTTTGAAGGAAAGTTGGGCAAGGTTTGGTACGGAAAGTTTGGTCCAAATGGAAGAAAGACTATGTTTTAGTATATTAAGAGTTTTGAAGTGAAACAAAAGTCTAAAGTGAAGTTAGGGAAGTCTAGTTTCCAACGCAACAAACTGCTCCTCAATCGGACATCGGGGTAAGGAGACATGGACATTATAAGTAGGTCTGGCAGACCAGGAAAATGGTCTGCGCGAACGCGCAGAAGGCCAAGGGCCAATACAGCGCGAACGCGCCACTACGAGGTGCGAACGCGCTGAACAAAGTTTGAGGCCCAGATTCAGGATGAAGGTTATATTATAAGAATGTAATAATAACCTATATGTGACATTTGGAGACTACATGGGGTGAATTGGTTCATATGACACTTGATGAAGAGCCCTCGTTGCTGCAAGCCAGGTGGGGCCCACACACCGAAGTTTTATAAAGGACATATGAAGAGACATATGAGTAGTACATAGAAAGTTGAACAAGTCCTAAGAAGGACCCTTAAGCCAAATATGAGCATAAGCCCTCCAAAAGGGTGATTAAAGGAAACGTTTTCGGATGATCTGACTTGGAGGGGCCTAAACGATATTATACGTTTTGAATTTGGAAGTACTTAAAGAATTAAAGTTGTAGATAATTGAATTAGCTTTCACACCGTAGGTAGTGGGCCCTCACACAATATCGGGATCAAGAGTTATGACCGTTTTACTGAACGAACGCGCGGGCAGCGAAATAAGCCTGCGCGAACGCGCTGGGCAATTTTTATGTCGGTCTGGGCAGACCCCAGAACCTTATAAAAAGGGGCTCATCCCCTTATTTCCTCATCCAACACCCCAAAACCTTCTCCGAAATTCTGGAGAATTCCCCCCAATTCCCAAGACCAAATTTTGAGCCCAAACCAGGTATAATTTCCAAATTCCGATCCAGACGGCGTATAGTTACAACTACAAAATTGTGTATTAAGACTTTGTGGCTTAAGTTCAAGGTGGAGGAGTGAAGATATAGCATTATTATCGGGATAAAGGTATGAATCTCTTGCTATTACAGTTAATCTTAATTTATTTACGGAGAAGGAGTTGCTAAGTTGTTGTAAATTAATTCTGTGGGTGGAAATATGGGACGAACACCATATGGGTTGTTCTATGGAGTAATTTGGTATGGGAAATGATGTTATTGATGTTGGTATTGTTATTGTTGTTGTTGGTTGTTGAATTGAGAATTCGGGTTGGGCATATAAACAGGAGAGATGCTGCCCGATTTTCGACAGAATATGGAATAATTTAATTTGAAACATGGAATAAGTTTATGACGAAGGGGATAACGTCAGTATAAATCCTCTTAAATGTAGACTTACGAGCTCGGACACGTAAGCATAGCTGATAGGAGGTTGAACAGGTATGTTAAGGCTCGCCCCTTTCTTTCAAAGGCATGATTCCTATGTTGCGATTTCATAAATGTTTCCATAACTTCCTTGTTTTCAAAAGTTAGAAGTTTATGATTCCAAGGCATGATTCCTTTCTTGATAACCCGTAAATGTCTTCTAAATGTCTGTATCTTTCCAAAACAAAGGTTTACGATTTTGTAAGCTCTTGTGACGACAAGGATGGACATGTTTTTATTATGATGGCAATGATGCCAAAGATGAGAATATTTTTCTATGATAATTATTATGAGAACGATTTCATGCTTAAAGGTTCCAAGTTTACGGTTTCAATGACGGTATAAGAAAGTTGAGCTATTTCTTGACGTCTCAATTTTATTTCATGAATGATAACTATTCTTAAAGATTCCAAAGTATATGAATTGATGCTTTATGAGATTTACGATCTTATTCTATGTTTTCCCCTAATGATATTCTTCATTGATAGTCTCACTTTATAATAATTGTCCCTTCAAGGTGAGACACGACGATCATGATTATTCCATAATATAATCGGAGGTCACCGACCTTACGTCACTTCGATAGAGACATAACTTTCCTTGGGCTCTCCTGCATGCTGCTTATATGATATATGTATATGTACATGGGGAATATGGGAAAAAGGGGTGAGCGTTATATACGCGTAATATGAATATGAGAAAAAAGGGGTGAGCGTTATACACGCGTAGCCACCTGATCAGTTGGCGTGACATGATATCATCCCGGACGCGGGATATATGGGGTTGAATGGAGCGGAGCCGACGCCTCGACAATATGATATGTTCTATTTTCTTTATACATGAAAAGGAAATGCTTTTAAAAGAAAGTATTACTATGGATATATGTATATATGTGGATCGGGCTGCACGTTCCGCAGCACTAAGCATGCATGGTACCACCAAAAAGGCAATCATATGTACAGGTTACTCTTTTATCTTACGATATGCTCTATATTTACATTCTATCATTATTCATACTTTACATCCCTTACTATGTTACTGCTCATGCCTTACATACTCAGTACATTGCTCGTACTGACGTCCCTTCTTGTGGACGCTGCGTTTCATGCCACGCAGGTGTATACAGATGAGTAGGGGATACTGTTAGAAGATGTCCCAGCTGGATTGGCGAGCTCCATTTCCTTCCAGAGTGTTGCCGAGTCAGAGTATCTATGTTATGGTATATTGATTTATGTTAGAGACTTTATAGACAGAGTCACGCATATAGCATGTCATTCTTATAAGCGGCTCTGCAAGCCTGATAACGTCCAAATCCACCCTATTAATTAGAATGAGCACGGTCGTATGCAAATATAATTACCCAACTATGAGTCGGGGTCGAATCCCACAGAGAACAATATGTAGGCGATTAGGAAAAGTAGGAATTTTCACCAATAATAGCTAAAGCCAAACGATGGATAATATTTTGGTTTTGGAGAAAATTATAACTAATGCAAAAATGTAAACTAACCTAGAAAGCAAGTAAAATGATCAATGACCACAAGCATGGATACAAGGGAAACTACGCTCAAGTAACGATCCAATGTACTTCATGATTTACAAATAATGGTGAGTTTATATTACTTAGCCTCGGATAATGACTCTAAATTAGCTTCTTCCGAAAACTAACTAGACTACCTAATTGAATATCCCTAAAGCAATTAGGAGCATTAAGAACACCCGAATATGGCTACAAGTGGCGTCGCCTATCCCTAGGTCGATTTCCATTAGATGAGGGTTAACACCCCAAATTCTTGTTAATTAATCTTTCCCAATCCCGAGTTTTCCTCTTTCAAGTTTAAATCGAAATAAATGGGCAAGTCTTAGGGTTAGCTACTCCCTTAAGAATCATTCAAAATGAGATTAATTAAAGAAACAATAATCCACTTCATTAGGAATAAAATCATTCAACACATAAGCAAAACAAGAGATTCAATCCAAACTTAAACAATATATACTTCCATAAACAAGGTTTAAGTATTGAAATGAAATACTACACACATAAATATTCAATACAAAGCAAGAGTAGAAGAAATGGGTAAAGAATTTCTCATTGGGTGCTTCCAAATCTTCTCTTCCAAGGTGTTGGTGATGAACCCTAGCCTCCAAGAACTTGTGTGTTGTGCCAAAGATGATATGTTTTTGCCCCCTAGTCTTCCTTTTATGTTTCCCAATTTTTCCAAGTCCAAAAAATGACAAAATATGCCCCAGATTTTCGTTTTTGCAGTTCTGCCCGTTTTTTGCGAATCTGTCCCGTTTTTGCAAAACTGTCCAGTTTTGACAGTTTTGCAAATCTGTCCAATTTGACCTCTTTTTGACTTTATTTTCATTTGGTTTCTTCCGATCACTTATAAATCATATAAAACCTGTAAAATAGATGTAAATGATATTAAATGCACTATTTTCTCAAGCAAACATAGCAAAAATATAAGATTAAAGAAGAGATAAGTTGGTAAAATACCAACTTATCAAAGCCGACGTACCATTATGCATTATGTTGCAAATTTCATATGATTACAGGTTTTACTTGATTTGAAAACGACAAAAAGAATGTTTTTGACAAGTTTTCATCATGCATTTCATTTCGTGATTTAAGAGTCCAGTGAGGTTATGAACATAACGAGGACCAGCGGGTTCGCTCGGCTCTGAGTAAGGGGTCGGGTGCCCATCATACCGTATCAGGATTGGGGTGTGACAAAACCGCTCTTCGCTACGACAACGGAGTAGAGAATTATGGACGTTACAACTTAGGCTGACAGACCAGAAATGCGAGCTACAGTAACTGCTACATTAACCGACTTGCTATAGTACTGCTACAGTGACCCCGACCCCAATTGAGAACCTTATAAAAGGGGTAAAACCCCATTTGTTTCACCAAAAAATCAGATTTAGAGCTCAGCACGTATTGGGTCATTTTGGTCATAAAAAGTTATGGGAATTGAGTGATTTTAGCTAATCAAGGCTCGGGTGGTGCATAGTTATGACTATAGCATCATTTTTGCGGTGGAATTTGGCGTGGATTCAAAGTGAATATTGAGGATAGCGCTGTTTTAGTGAGAATAAGGTATGAATCTCTTATTATTAATGTTAATCTTGGTTTATTTACTAAGATAGAGCTGTCAAATAGCCGTATAGTAGTTTTGTTGCTGGAAATATGGGATATACCCCATATGGGATGTTTATGGAGTCTTTTGGTATTGAGAATATTATGATTGATGTTGGTATTGTTGTTGTTGTTGGTTGTTGAATTGAGATTTCGGGCTAAGCATATAAACAAGGGAGATGCTGCCAAAATTTCAGCAGATTCTAGAAAGATTTATTTGAAGGATTAGGAAAAGCGTATAAAGATGAGTCTAACAATAGTATAAATTTTCTTGAATATAGATTTACAAGCCTGGGAGGAGAAGCGTTGAGTAGTTAAAGTTAAGGCGACCAAAAAAACATGTTAAGGCTAGTCCCTTTCTTTCAAAGGCATGATTCCTATGTTATGATTCCATAAATGTTCCCATAACCTCCTTATTTTCAACAGTTAGAAGTTCATGATTCTTAAAAGCTTCTTATGATACTAAGGATGAGATGTTTTCTATGACGAACATGATGATGATGATTTTATTCTAGAAATTCCGAAGCTATGATTTAAGGGCATTATGAGATTATTGAGCCATTCCATGAATCCCTTGATCTCACTTATTATTGATGGTCTCAGCTCATGTTACTCGTTCCTTCGAGGTGAGATATAGCGAAGATAATGATTTTATTTTCAATGCTATCTAAGTTTCTGATCCTCGAGACTCCCATGACATCGTCGACTTCACCTTACGATGGTTGATCTTCTAAGGAAGGATATAGTGATAACGATAATGCTAATTATGATGTTGACTTCATTTATGTATTATTTTTATGTATATGTATGTATGTATGTATGCATTGCATCCCACTAAATCGTGTACGGATAACAACGAGTCCCGAAAGGGCCGTGTACGGATAATAACGAGTCCCGAAAGGGCCGTGTACGGATAACAATAAGTCCTGAAAGGGCCGTGTACGGATGACACCGAGTCCCGAAAGGGCCGGGTACGAATATGACAGATGTATGTATAGTAAATGTATGTGAATGCATATATGTGTATGTTGTGTATGGATGTGTATGAAATGTTTTTTTCCTGTAGACGAGTAGTTTACATGATAGAGATCTCAAGAAGAGTACGAGGTATAATTACTTACTTTACCTTATGTTATCTTCATTCTGATATCATACTACTATTCATGCCTTACATACTAAGTACACTGTTCGTACTGACGTCCCTTCTTGTGGACGATGCATTCATGCCCGCAGGTGCAAGTAGACGAGAAGATGATCTTCCGCAGTAGGCTGCTTTCAGGTACCAGTTTTGATTGGTGGGCTCCATCTCTTCCTGGAGCATTGCCGAGTTTGAGTTTTATATGTTTTTTTGTGATAAGAGGGTATGTCGGGGGCCCTGTCCCGACTTGTGCACTTCAGTCATGTTCATAGAGGCTTTGCAGACAGATTCCTGTGTGCAGCTGAGTTATGTCTTGTTAGTGGATATGTGGACGCTGCAGGCCCATTACGTATATAACTAAGCATGATTTTATATTCATAATTGGCCTTCTTGGCCTCATTTTTCCGTTTGAGGCATAGAGGATGCGAGTTATCAGTTGGTTCGGTCGGTTTCTGTAAGGTGTCGGGTGCCAATCACCCCTTACCAAGGTTGGGGTGTGACAAGGTCGCCAAGTTTCATGTCGATCTGGCCGACCTGCAGAAGAAATGGGCTGACCAGCAGGATCACTTCATGAACCTTGTTCAGGGGGAGTCTGGGCTGATAGAGAAAATCCGGACCCTGGAAGTTGAGTTGGAGAAGAGGTCCCTAGAGAAGGCCGCAGCTGAAAGGACCATTGCTGATCTGGAGGAGAAGTTAGAGGCGCAGAGGGCCCCGAACAAGGCACAACTGGAGGAAAACAGGGGCCTTTCTCAGTCCAACGCCAATTTATTGGGTACCATTCAAAGACAGCGGTTGAGCGTTACTGAGAGAGATGCCCAGATGCAAGATCTGAGGAGGCAATTTATTTTGGAGAAGGCTTATGGTACATACCGTGCTCCCAGGCTTGCACTTGAAGAGATTTGGGACGGGTCGAACGACATTGATGCCAAAATCGCTGCTACCTTATCCGTTGAAGAGGTTGCAGTTGGGGCATTATCTGCTCTACCTGCAGTCGATAATGCGGATCAAGCATCCGGTGACGAGGGGTGGTCTTCAGATGGGAGACCCCGGAGGAGGCCGAAGAGCAAACCCTGGGAGTTTTCGCAGAAGCTAGCTCGGAGGGGTCTGAGGACGTTCCCATCACTGGAAGCCCTTCCGCCCATAATATTACTTCCTCTGGTCCCGCATCCCCTGCATCTAAGAATTCTATCGAGGCGGGCCCTTCGTCTGGCACCACCAAGCTCTGATCCGATGCTTCCTCCATGCTAGGCCATGTTCGATGTGTTTTCTTTTGATTTTTCTTTGTAAAGACTTTATCAATGATTGGATGAAGAACGTATTTACTCTATTCTTACGTAATCTATCCTTACTTGTGTTCCAATCACTAAATTATTGTAACAACCCGCCTGGTCGTTATAGTGTTTTTGACCCATTTACCCTTGTTGACCCTTCCCCAAGTTCCGTTGGTATGATCTATGACTTAATGATGTCATTGGTTAGGTTCCCACAAGGTTCGAGTATAAATTGAGTCATTGATGGAGGAGCTAGTAAGTTAAAGAGTTAGAGTTGATCACGGTTAACGTCAGGTTAGGATTACCCCTTTTCAACGTTTTGGAAGTTCCACCAAGTTAATATGATGACTTTGAACTTGTCCAGGAGTTTTGGTGAGGTTCCGAAAAGTTTCAGATGGGTTTGGATTGTTTTGCGCTCGTATTCGATGTTTTCGCCGTAGGTCTTTGGCTAGAAAGGGATCCGCATTGAGCAAAAGACCTTTTTTTGTGTGTGAGGATTGAACCATTATATCCGTATAATAATTACGAAGCTATAGCAGAAAGAATCGTCACGTTTCGCCTCCGTATGAGGGAGTTATGACCATTTTTGTGCGGACTATTCTAGCAGGTCCGCTGTAGCGGACTCAGGCCCGCCGTACCGAGACCGATGCAGTGGACATGGTGATCGCCACAGCGACCGACGTGGGCTGAAAACCTATTTTTATATTCCAACTCCGAACCATTACCCACAAGAACCCATAGTCAGTTTTCAATAGAGAAAGAGGCAAACTTCATTCCATTCATTGGTTAAAGCATCATGGAGGATAAGTCCCCACATTTATTTGTTCCTTTTCCTTTCTTCTTCAAGTTCCATGATTAGTTTAAGGTCCATCAATGGTGGGTGAAAATCCTAGAACCCTAGAATTAGTAAACCCTTAAATAATTCATGGGTTGTTAATTTTGTTGTTAATTAATCATCTAAGACTATAGATTATCACTTTCTAGCAAGGGAATTTGATTTCTTATGGTTGAAATTGCATGTTGAGACTTAGGGTTTTAATAAAAATGGGAACTTTGTCCTAAATCATTTTGAAAGGGTAAAATTTATTAGAAACCCATGAATTGAAGGTTAATGATTGTAGATATAGAAGTTATGATAAGTTCACCATTAAAGGATGGTTTCATCCATTGAAAAGGGTAGAAGTAAGTGGGACTTCTTCCCCAAATTGTTGTTCTTGTTTAAATACATGGGTTGTTTCTTACTTAGCATCATATTGTTAGACTTTGACCATTCTAAGGCGCTTCGGAAACAGAAGGCTCGTGTGGAGTAGTTCATGGCTCATGTTCTGCATTCGAGGTAGGTTACGGCTTACTTTAGTTAGACTTTTATTAGCGAAATGTATGTATTGTGTAGAATTGGTGGGAGAAAGCATGATTAGGTCTTCAGACATAGTGTTTTGGTTGGATATTAGCTAGGTTAGTATGACTTCTGATTTTGGTATGGATGTTGAATGCCTATTGTGTTATAAATATGAACATTGAGTGAGTTAAATCATGGATTAGTGACTCTACCTAGGGATGGAACTTGGAATTGTGATTATCAGGTGAGATTATTGAGACTTGACAGACTTGTGGTTTAGAAGCTTCATCTAAGGCTCTGACTCCGTTATGGAATATTATGTGACTTGGATTTGAGTATTAAGTGCATATTTATTTATCTTGTTGATTTTATGCTGATATACGTGAACTAATCTTATTCGGCCTATGATGCTTACTGGTACATAGTATTTGTGCTGATACTACCTTGCTGTACCCTTTTGAGTGCAGATTGTGTTCCAGAGATTTCATCTAGACTACATCTCTAGCTTGAAGTTAGTTTGGTCGATCAGATCCGAGAGTGAGCTTTTACCCATGCCATTCCACCTGGAGATCTCTCTTTCCAAATGTCTACTTTAAATTCCACACATTATTTATTATTATATTTGACATATATTTCATTCTTTAGACATTGTTGGTTAGAGTCCTTGTACGATGACTTTCAGATTTTGGGGGTGTAATAGTTAAGACTTATATTATTTATTATTTATGACTTGGTCAGACTATTTATTCATTCATTCACTTATTTATTGATTGTTAGAGTATAAACGATTAAAAAAGTTGAAATTGGCTAGTGATTAATGGGTTAACAGGTAAGGGTTCGCCTACTAGTGATAATAAGGTAGGTGCTCGCACGATTGGTAATTTAGGTCGTGACAGTTGGTATCAGATCCTAGGTTCGTGAATCTCGTTATACAAGGATGTGACTAGTTGAGTCTTGCATATCTATACGAAGAGCTCTGTGCCTATCTGCAAGAGGCTATAGGACATTTAGGAAACTTCCACTTCTTTCATTCTTTCGTGCTACTTCATTCAAATTGGTATCTAGTCAATTCCAATTGATATCTGCACTTCCTTATCTTATTCTTCCACGGATGGTAGAAACTCGTTTGCTAGACCCTCATACGAGCGGTTTTGTTACGACATGACTTGATATGGTACCAGATGTGTCTTCTTGATTCGGACACGTGACTAAGTTCAGTATTTAGTTATGATTTGAGGTTTTCGTTGTGTGGAATGGTGGTTGAGACTCGTTCATAGTGTGGGTTTTCTTACGAAATGGGAGAGATGGTATGAAGGGTTACATGGTCTCCATGTTTTCAATGTTGGGTTGCTCGGAAGTCGCGTAAGTGCTTTTACGTCTTAAACAAGTATGATATGTTAGTGATATGATTGGTTTGGGGCATAAGTTTAAAACTTCGTTGGGGTGTTATGATGGGGTGTGGCATGAGTGTAAGTTAGTTAGGGATCTTCAGATTTGACAAACGTATAGTGACCGCTAGGGGGTGACGTGATAAATTAGAATTCTACTGGAAATTACGAGGCCACGGGTAAGTCTGTAGTATGTTTTTACATTGACCTACATGTTTAGTTTGTAGTTGTAAGGCCTCGGATGAATAGTTTGGATGGGGAATGAAAACTTGGTGGAAAATTGAGCACACTGGTTAAGGGGCCACCGCTGTAGGGGAAGTCTGCCATAGCGGGGTACAGCTCGCTGGCGTGGGTAGTCAGGTGTGACGGGGTCTGCTGTAGCGCTAGGTTGTCCACCACAGAGGGGCCGCCGTAGCGAACCATCAACCGCCGCAGCGGACGACGAGCAGTTTTCTTCGTACTTCTTACGTTAAAACCCTTGTCATTCATTCCATCATTCTCTAAGCATACTTGTGGGATTTTTGAGAGTTTTGTACCTATTCTGTAAGTTCGGCTAGTTAATCGCATAAAAAGGGATAATTGCACGGATGGTTAAGGGTGTTCTGGTTAGACAAGTAAGGCATCTTAGTGGTAAATTAGTGATGAAGGTTGAATCAACTCGAGTTGTAGAGAGCATTTCAAAAATTTAGATTAAGGGAATTCTAGCAAAGGCACCCTGGTAGATATATGTCAGAACAGTAATAGGACGGTATATGTGATATGCTGGATTTAGTTGGTATGCTGGATTTAGAAAGTTTTCAGTTTTAGAGTTGAGTGAGCTAAGGGAACTCTAGGGTGTGGAGTGTGTGGCATGATACTATCTCCAGGATTGACTCGGCTAGTTTGCAAAACTTGTGATTTGTGGTATCCTATTGAGGGGGTTCGAGAAATAATTAGATGGTAACAATGATTGTGATTTGATTAGAAATCGGGATTACTTAGGTTAGTTTAGGTTGTGGGGTTGTTGTCTTACATATTTCGGATGAGGTGCGGTCGTTAGTACGCTTAAGAAAATGGTTTGTGTGGTTCGTAGATGGATAGTTTTGTAACACTTTATAGTAGATGAGTTAGTGTGGGTTAAAGGAGAGGGTTTATGGAAATTCCTATAATGTGAAGGTTAGGGTTGTATTTTCGAGATGAGGTCGTATTCGCGGTAGTGGGTTATGTGATGGGTATTACTAATCGGATAACTTGAGCGTGCATTTTTAGAATATAAGGGACTAGAATTAGTCGCCCCAGGTGGGTGATAGGACTGTGATTGGTTTCGGGCTTGTGGTGCGTGTTTACGTGTTTTTACGAAATTATGGCGCTAAGAACGACTCTAAGGGTGAAAGATAGGTTAGCGGAATTAGAGTATTACCGGTTCAGAGTGGGCTATAATTGTGTCTATCATTAAGAGTTTATGCTGTTTCGGGACATGTTCTTGGGTTATCGTCAGCCTTCTTACTCCCCTTCTTCGTTCGAGGATGAACTATTGGTAAATTGATATCTGATGTAACGACCCGCCTGGTCGTTATAGTATTTTTGACCCATTTACCCTTGTTGACCCTTTCCCAAGTCCCATTGGTATGATCTCTGACTTAATGAGGTCATTGGTTTGGTTCTATCACGACCCGTCTAGAGGGCCGCGACGAGCGCCCGGTGCTAGCCCACCCGGGCACCCCTTGGCTTACACTTCACTTACGTGTAGGTGAGTCGTACAATTAAACATACATTTCTATTCATTCATCATACTAGTCCGATTGGACAACAATGCTTTTATATCATCATTGACATCTATGCCACATTAATGTACATGAGCCGACGAGGCTATCAAAACGATATACAAAATATAGGCCGACAAGGCCAGACATATCTAACCATATACACATGTCTACGAGCCTCTAAGGAGAGTATAACATATCACATAAGCGGGACAGGACCCCACTATGCCCATAATTATATACACAAAAGAATAAGTACCCAAAAGCTATGGCTCCGAATGCAATGGAGCTCTGCTATGTAGTCCTTGAGAATACCACTATGGATCAAGTCTGTCTCCCTGTGCACCTGCGGGCATGACGCAGCGTCCACAAACAAAAGAACGTCAGTACGAAGAATGTACTGAGTATGTAAAGCATGATCAATATCAATATAGAAGCATAATAAGCAACATAAGAAATAGCACAAGATGGGAGATGGTGATATCATCGTCATAGGGCACTTACTTGCCTTTCATAGGGCTTTCCCATTTCTAATGCGTATTTATGTACTTACATCCAAATCGTATCCATTCCATATTTGTACTCGTACTCGTATACATACCCATATCCACATTCATATCGTATCATATTCGTATTCGTATCATATACATAATCATATCATATACATAGCGTTTACATAGCATACCCGAACATGCAGGATCGGTGTTTCATACATACTTGGCCAACCAAGGCTCAAGGTTACTCATACCTGGCCCTACCAAGGCTTCAGGGTTACATCTACCTGGCCCTACCAAGGCGTTAGGGTTATCCGTACCATCTGCAGAGGTGTGCGCGCGTTACGTAATCATATACATACTTATTTAGATATCTTACCTGGCCTCATAAGCTCGGGGTTGCATAATAGTCATACATAGACACATATACATAATAGCTCATAAACATCTTTACTATTTACATCATTATCATCATCGTCACCAACATCGTTATACTATCATCGTTTTTCATCACATTTATCTTTATCGGCTTACTCGTCATATGAGGGATTTAGTACAATCGTGGCGTATCAAGAATCATGAGCTTACTAGCTCGGGAGATCAAGTCATTTGAAGGACATCATAGTCTCATAGAAGAGTTAGATATTTGGCCAAAGAACCATGCCTTATGAAAGAAGGGTTAGCCTTACATACCTTTTTCGTTCACTATTTTACACTTGCGCGTTCACCTCCAATGCTAGCGTTTCTACCTTCATTGAAATCATATTATCATTAGAATCGATAGCTAGCATATACGACTAAAGCTAGAGAAAATTAGACAGCATCTCCTTTATTTATACGACATTCCTCCATAACGTATATCAATTCCCAAACGTCAATAATACATTCACAATACCATAGCAATAGTAATTATTCATCCGCATTATCCATATTTCTTAATTTGCTTTCAATTACTCAGATCCATGGCTATAACACACGACTATGTCCATTCACGTACATTGCTCATCTCATGTTCTCAACATCATTTATAACGCATTTACATTACAATACATCAAGACTCATAACTTAATTCAAACTATTTCTCAAAATGGCACTATTCCACATTCATGACCCATTTTGCCATACCTCTCTACAATCCAAGTATTTCAACTTTTAAATACCTTAAACAACATAGAAACATCATAATTCTTACCTTAGATGTCGTAGGAACAAGCCTTGGTTGATAATACTCCACTTGAGCAAAACCCTAGTTTATCTCCAATGAGATTTCTTGACTTGTATGATCCTTAATGGGTTTTCTTATACTTGATTCACTTAGTTTATGTTGTTGATCACCAAATATCCTTGAATTCTTGTGGAATTTATGTAGAGAGATGTTTTAGAGAGAAGGGGTGTCATGTAGAAGTGAAATGAAATGAAATAATAAACTTGGTCCCCTTTTTAATAACCCAAAATTTGATCTGAAATGAACAGTCGTCGAAAGTGCACAGTGGTCGTAAACCTATTTTACGGGCAGTATTCCAGTTTACGGTCCGTATTATGTGGGCGTATTTAAGCATAACAGAACCAGAAAGTATGCTGGGGATCATGGTGATTTACGATCGCAGTTTACGGGCCGTATTCCAATTTACGGTCCGTATTCCAAGTCGTATTTAACCATTTGGACATTTGACAGAAAGTTGAATTTTTGGAAGTCAAAATATGGCATGGCAGTTTATGGGCCGTATACTACTTTACGGTCCGTATTTCATTTTACGTTCAACTGGCCAAAGTGAAAATCTGCAACTTTCCACATTTTTAGAATCTATAGTTAGTCGTCATGGAGCATAACCTATCTCTTATTGCAATCGCCTTTGGAATCGTATTTAGGGTCATCCATGTCATTTCATACTCATGGAAATATCATACATTCGTACTCCTCACTAGTTCATTCACTTGCGTACCAAAGGAAAATTTTTCGAGGTGTAACAGGTTCCCGCAAGGTTCGAGTGTAAATTGAGTCATTGATGGAGAAGCTAGTAAGTTAACGAGTTAGAGTTAACCACAGTCAACGTCGAGTTAGGATGACCCTGTATCAATATTTTGGAAGTTCCAACAAGTTAATATGATGATTTTGAACTTGTCCACAAGTTTGGTGAGGTTCCGAAGAGTTTCGGATGGGTTTGGATTTTGTCGTGCTCATATTCGATGTTTTGGTATTAGGTCTTTGGCTAGAAAGGGATCCTTATTGATCAGAAGACCTTTGCTTTGTGTGAGGATTGAACCATTAGATCCGTATCGTAATTACGAAGCTATGGAAAAAAGAATCGTCGCTTCGCTTCTGTATGAGTGAGTTATGACCCTTTTGTGCGGACTGTTCCAGCAGGTCCGCTGTAGCGGACTTAGGGCTGCCGTAGTGAGACCGTTGCAGCGCACATGTTGATCGCTGCAGCGACCGACAGGGGTAGAAAACCCTATTTTTATTTTCCAACTCCGAACCATTACCTACAAGACCCCATAGTCAGTTTTCAAGAGAGAAAGAGGCAAACTTCATTCCATTCATTGGTGAAAGCATCTTGGAGGGTAAGTCCCCACATTTATTCGTTCCTTTTCCTTTCTTCTTCATGTTTCATGATTATTTTAAGGTCCATCAATGGTGGGTGAAAATCCTAGAACCCTAGAATTAGTTAACCATTAAATAATTGATGGGTTGTTGATTAATCATCTAGGAGTATAGAGTATCACTTTCTACGAAAGGAATTTGATTTCTTATAGTTGAAATTGCATGTTGAGACTTAGGGTTCCAATAAAAATGGGAGCTTTGTCCTAAAATCTGTTTGAAAGGGTAAAATTGATTAGAAACTAACGAATTAAAGGTTAATGATTGTAGAGATAGAAGTTATGATAAATTCACCATTAAAGGATGGTTTCATCCATTGAAAAGGGTAGAAATAAGTGGGTCTTCTTTCGCAAATTGTTGTTCTTGTTTACATACATGGGTTGGTGCTTACTTAGCATAATATTGTTAGACTTTGACCGTTCTGAGGCACTTCGGAAACAGAAGTATTGTGTGGCGTAGTTTATGGCTCCTGTTCTGCATTCGAGGTAGGTTACGACTTACTTTAGTTAGACTTTGATTAGCGGAACGTATGTATTGTGTAGAATTCGCGGGACAAAGCATGATTAGGTCTTTGGACATGGTGTTTTGGTTGGATATTAGCTAGGTTGGTATGACTTCTGATTTTGTTGGCTCGTCACCATTACTTTATGTACTGAATTATGAGGTATGGTTGTATTCATACTGTGGCGATTCAGGATGGATTTCTATTAGGTTGATTGTTGTTGATAGTGACTCGTTGCCCTATTATTGTGATTAGACTTATTACCTAAATTATCGTGTTGTGCTCAGTTCTCTCTTATTGTGACATATATCATCGCAGAAAGGAAGGATAATGAGTTTAGACTTGAATTGTGATATAAAATTATGACAGTACGTAGATGAAAACTTGATGTATGATTTACTGTTTATGATAATATATAGAAAAATGGAGCATCTTGGTGATACAAGACTTAGTTGTGAGGCGTACTTGATATATGTGGAAGTAAAGAGGGACATATACTCTTATGTTGGTTGAGACGGTTTGTATGATTCATTTCATGGTTGAGTTGATCTAAGTCTTGATATGACTTGCGTCTTTGTGACTTGTGCCTTCACCGTTGCTTTATTGGTTTGTATTCATTTACCTTGTTTACACTCATTTATGCATTCATACACTCATACATGATGTAATTGGTTCGGAAACGATTCATGAAAGAATTGTGGAATGATGCCTTGTGTTTGACATTGATATTGCTAATTGTTCATAGTCCATACATACTAATGAACTAGAATATGTTGAGACATACATTGCGATGTGAAATTAGTGAAGAAGTTAATATAATCTTCTTGTTAAACTTGTGATACTATTTGATACATGGTACTTGGTAAATTGATCATTGAGAGTGGTGTGACAATGTTACTATACAAATGGAAAGGCACATTTGACAGGGGGTGACGATGTGTCCTTGAGTATGGCTCAGGTCCGAGGAGTGATTCCGGAATGAGTGGTCCATGGACACCATGGATCCCCTGCAAGTCATAGCTATTGGGAAAAGACACCAATTAGAATATATGTACAGTTCGAGTGATTGGCCAGTGCATTGCGTTGCATTGCATTGCACATCATCATATTTTGGATTGCACATCATTACATTTTATTCTGCATTATTATATGCTCGTTTGGTTCTGATTTTGGTATGGATGTTGAATGCCTATTGTGATATAAATATGACCATTGACTGAGTTAAATCGTGGATTAGTGACTCTACCTAGGGATGGAACTTGGACTTGTTATTATCAGGTGAGATTATTGAGACTTGATAGACTTGTGGTTTAGAAGCTTCATCTTAGGCTGTGACTCTGTTATAGGATATTCTGTGACTTGGATTTGAGCATTAAGTGCCTATCTGTTTATCTTGTTGATTTTATACTTATATACGTGAACTAATCTAAGTCGGCCTATAATGCTTACCGGTACATAGTCTTTGTACTGATACTACCTTGCTGCACCCTTTTTGAGTGCAGATTGTGTTCCAGAGATTTCATCCAGACTACATCTCTATCTTGAAGCTAGTTTGCTCGATCAGATCCGAGGGTGAGCTTCTACCCATGCCATGCCACCTGAAGATCTCTCTTTCCAAATGTCTACTTTAAATTCCAAACATTATTTATTATTATATTTGACATATATTTCATTCTTTAGACATTATTGGTTAGAGTCCTTATACGATGACTTTTAGATTTTGGGGGTGTAATAGTTAAGACTTCCGCACTTATATTATTTATGACTTGGTCAGACTATTTATTCATTCACTTATTTATTGATTGTTAGAGTATAAATGATTAAAGAATTTGAAATTGGTTAGTGATTAATGGGTTAATGTGTAAGGGTTCGCCTAATAGTGATAATAAGGTAGGTGTCTGCACGATCGGTAATTTGGGTCATGACAATTATCTTAGTCGGATTCGGAAGTTGTTGCATATAAATCTGCTTGAATTTGTTTTTATTGGCATTAATTGTGGTCCGGATGTCATGTTTATCCATCCCTTTGAAGGGGAGCATCTCCATTGTAAGGGTCCATCCACCCTGAGACCCTTCTATTGGATATGTGCTCTATTTTCTTATTTCGGACGCATGTGTTTAGGAGTTTTGATTGCTTTATTTCATGTGTTTGGTATTGTGTGCAATCACTTCTCCCAATCCGGGAATACTACTTCTGGTCGCGTATGTTATGATCAGGTATCGTTCATCCGATTCATAATAAAAGGAGGGCCCCCCATTATTTTTTGACGCCGATGAGGAGGACCTCTCGACTTTAACTTTTTGGCATAAGGTTTATGATTCCTTCATGCTCGGAGGCCCGCAGGCCATGTCGTGTGTTAGTGGGGGGATGTATTCGAATCCGGGGGATTCGTTCATACCAACAAATTTAAAGTGTAACCGCGTTGGTTTAAGCTTATTTCATTCATGAATATTGAGGCACGTAGCCAGTTTGTATTTTCATTGTTGGTCAAAGGAAAGAACTATGAGCTTCGCACCATGCGGACCAGACTCTTGTCTTGAGAGAGAGCAGAATTTTACTGGTGATAGAGGCTGGGGCGTGTTATCCGCTAACCACAATTCACGACTTGGAATGGGGAGGAAGGAACTTCCGGCTTGCGATTTGAGGAAGCTCGGCCACGTCTTCAAGAGTAATACGTTTTTCGATTGTTGCCTCATTAACAACCTTGCCGGTAAAAACCCCTTCTGGGAAAAACTCTGTCAAGGTAAAGAGTGCAACACATATTTTCTGATGTTTGGTGGCTCTGGCTGAGGTTGGTCTCTCTTTTAGGTTAGTCTCAGTCCCGGTCCTGCAAAAATAAGATTAAAAGGAAAAGAAATAAGGAAAGTATAGATTAGGGGTTCATACCTGGGGTCATCTGGGCAGCACGTTCGTGACAAAATTGTTCTCATATTCAGATAAGCTTTCTATGCTCATGGTCGAGCGAGATTGATATGCTAAATCGTATTCGCTCATTTCCGCCGAACACTTTGATAGTCCACTTATAGGTTTTCCCTTTGCAAGATTTTTCCTGTCTTTCCGTACCAACACCATGCTGACTGAGACTGATGAAACCGTCAAATGTATGAACAAGCGCTCCCCCTTTTGTGGCTTAGCTATTATGTGAGAGCCAGAAAGATATTCTTTAAGATCTTTCAGGCTTTGACTGCACTCCAAAGTCCATTTGAATCCATTGTCCTTCTTTAGTAGGTTCAAAAACTCACGACATCGGTCTGAGGACTGGTAGATGAATCTGCCTACTGCTGCAATTCTTTAGGTCAGTCCCTATACAATTTTGACGTTACCCAGTTCCTCCGGCATTTCCTGAATGGCCATGACCTTGTCTGGGTTCATTTTAATACCCCGGCCGGAAACCAAATAGCCCAGGAATTTCCCCGACCGAACCCCCTGGGCACACTTTTCCGGATTTAGCTTTGTGCCGTATCTACGGAGTATATCAAAGGTCTCCTGTAAGGTCGATAGATGAGCGCCCATTGTTTCGGACTTGGCCAGCATGTCGTCGATGTAAACTTCCATGGTCTTGCAGATCTGTTCCTTGAACATTTTGTTCACCAACCTTTGATACGTTGCCCTTGCATTTTTGAGACCAAAAGGCATGACGTTATAACATAAATTACCGTGATTGGTCATTAAAAAGGTTTTCTCCTGGTCTTTTGGATGCAAGCTAATCTGATTGTAACCAGAGTACGCGTCCAAAAAACTAAGCAATTCGTGTCCCGTCGTGGCGTCGATCATTTGATCAATATGCGGTAGTGGGAAGGAATCTTTTGGGCAGGCCTCGTTCAAATCCTTGAAATCCACACACATCCTAAATTTGTTTAGTTTCTTTGGGACCACCACCATATTTTCCAGCCAATCAGGGGTTTCCACCTTTCGAACTGACCCTATGTTGAGTAATCGCATGACTTCCTCTCGGACAAGGTGGTCACTCATAGTTGATATTGGTCGCTTCCTCTAGCTTACCGGAGGGTGATGTGGATCGAAACTTAGTCGATGTGTTACTACCTCCGGGGGGATCCCTGTTATTGTCACGACCCAACCCCGTGGGCCATGACTAGTGCCCGAGCTGGACACTCGTATACGTACCTGTTAAATATAGACAACTGATTCTTAAGAACAATATGGAAACTTTGCAAAAGAACTCCAAAGGTTCATAAAGCCATCATATATATATATATATATATATATATATATATATATATATATATATATCCAGATAACCTGTCTCCTGAGGAGTCACAATTAATCAATACGTAGTATGATACGCATGCCGACAAGGCTGCCACTATATGTCAATATGATACGCAAGCCGACAAGGCTGCCACAACATATCAATACCATACGCAAGCCGACAAGGCTGCCACAACATGTCAATACCATACGTAAGCCATATAGACACAGCTGAACAAAACTTATACGCAACCCACACATATGTCTACAGACCTCTAAGAGTATCGATAGTGAAATATGACGGGACAGGGCCCCGCCGTACCCCTGGATAAACATACATATATGTATATATCAAAGATCTGTACCAAAAGTCTAGGCTCCGGAACAATGGAGCTCTCCAAGACATCTGAGTGGAAATCCTGAGCTGGAGGATCACCAAATCGAGTATCTGTACCTGCGGGCATGAAACGCAGTCCCCCGGAGAAAAGGGGTCAGTACAAGATTTGTACTGCGTATATAAAGCATGAAATACAGTAAAGAGGATCATGACTGAAATAGAGATCACAGGAGACAGGTATGACATTCCAAATACCAATACACTTGCCTTATGAAATGAAGATCATGCATATCAATATCAAATATCATACCCGGCCCATTATGGGACTCGGCGAATAAAGTCATCATATTCCATCCTTGGCGCCATAATCACATCATCATATCATCACATCATCATCATATATATATATATATATATATATATATATATATATATATATATATATATATATATATATATATATATATATATATATATATATATATATATATATACCGTACCCGACCCTCTAGTGAGGGACTCGGTGAAAGATATATGTGAAAATTTGCACGAAAAGATACCCGGCCCGGGACTCGGTGAAAGATATATTGAGGCATGCACGAGCAGAGTAGTGAGCAACCATATGCAAACTAAGTCATATCTGAGACTCGATAGGATAATCAAAATGAACTATCATGTGAAAATCAAGACAATAATCATATCAAGTATCCTTCGAATGTCACTATGGATTATATCAAAATAGATCTTCTGGAATCATAGACACGTATCATGACATAATAAAATAAGTTCTGGGAATCAAGTACATTAGCCATCCTAGTGTCTCTAAGAATGGGAGCTTTCTTTTGAAGTCATATATACGTCGTCTGTTCGTTTCATAAAGATCATGCCAAAAGAAAGAAGGGATAGCTTTACATACCTTGTCGCTTCTTAAGTTAACCATAACTTAGGTCTCGGGCTTCGCCAATCTACAAACAATACCAAATATGCCAATAATCAAATTAGGATACTCTTTCAAACCAGTCCTTAATTACTTAGGAATCTAATGATATTCGGGCAGTATCTTCCCTAAAATATAATAATCCTTGTGATTCCAACTTAGCCAAAATATCAACGGCAATACCAACAACAATATCAACAAATACATATCCAAATAGAATCAAATCCATTCTTAAACAGCCCAATATACGCCTCGTATACGATACCTTACACTTCCTTCTATTCATATTCAAGTAACGGAACCATAGCAATACAACCACAACAACATTTCCAATCAATTTACATAAGAATTCCATCAATAATACATTAACATCATGCCCCAAAACAGGTCATATATTCTAACACCAGTTTGAGTACAATTTCCATTTCTAGCTGGATGATTAAGGTCTAACAAGCTTAGCAACATGAAGATAAAAAGAATTCTTACCTCTAGAGCTCAAGGACACCTTAATTCCAGAGTTACTTCACCATGAAGTATCATCCAACTTCACCATAAGCAAAGAAACTAGAATCCGACAAACAATCCGGGACTTCCGGCACTTGAATCCCACTTTTGATCTTGTATATGGGTGAGAAATGTATACAGCAGCAACTAGCTATGCACTCTCCAATTTCCCTTTGTTGTAACCTCTTCATCTTGTATCCGTACCAAGCACAAATCTCAACCTTAACTAGTTTATAACAATGAGCGAATTGTCAATAATTGATGTGGCCGTAGAGTACGTTTTCTAGATGGATAAAAGACCCCAAAATTTTCTTTCTTCAACCTTAAATGTAGCATCTACTTAAAGGAATGAGCATAATCCTTTTATGGTCATGGAAACCATAAGCTTTTGGCTTTACTTACATAAAGGGTTTTGGTCCTAAAAGTAGACCAAATGGATACATACATTACATTAGTCACCTTATGCATTTTCCTCATGCATCCACGTGCAAGTAGTTGTCCCCCTATAACACTTATCGATTCATCAACAATTAATTCACTAATCTTTTACTAATTCAACAATTAACGGAATTTCCTAGGTAATTAATAATTTCTCTACTACACCTCAACATAAGATTAATGACATGTAGTTACCTCTTAAATCTCAATATGCTTGCATAAATTAAATTACTTTTTAATACACTTAATTAATCTTAATTAATCCCTAACCCCCACTTAATAATCTAATCATGGTTAATTAATCCCTAATCTCCACTAATATTTCCACACCAATTGTAATTAACTAGTGAACCGAGCAATAATAAAATCGGGATTAAGAGTCCTTGTCTCATATCTCAAAATCAATCTTGTCCGTAAACTTATTTCGATTAGTTTACGAATAATCCCAACGTACAAAAATACGGGATATAACAGTTATATCTAGGTGTGACCAAGCAAAGCAATCAGAATTAGCCTTTAAATAAGCTATAAGTTTATTCCTGCGCTCGAGCGAAAGCTCAGAACCCAGGTGTACCTGCTTTTCGGGATCATCTTCGAAAAGTGCCGTGCGTTCTAGTTCTTCCACCCTCGAGTCTGCCGGATTCTTATCCATCGGAATGACGAATCCTTCAAGGGTGGGCTGATCTCGATATCCTCCCGTACCTTGCCTCTTCCTTTATCTGGCTTTGTCGCCTGATCTTGGTGTCTATAATTTCTATTTGGGGATCCTATCCTTCTTAGCCGCTGTTATCGCCATGACTTCTATTTCACGGGTTGCCCCCTGGTCTCCTATGATTTCGCCTATTCCCAGGGGGTAGAGAACTTGACCTTTTTGATGAAAAGTGGAAGGGACCGCCCGCATGGAGTGAATCCACGACCTATCTAATATGACATTATAAGACATGCCTCCGCTTATAACGTCGAAGTTTGTATCTTGTTTCACTCTATCAACGTGAACCGGTAGTTCAATCTCCTCTTGGGTCAACTCACTTGTCATATTAAACCCGGCTAGCATTTCAGTTGTGGGGGTGATTGCATCATCTACCCCTTTTCTTTTAGGACGTGTTGCTGGATAATATTTACTGAACTTCCTGGATCAATCAACACACGCTTAATGAAAGTATTTTGAATTCAAATAGATATTACCAGGGCATCGTTGTGAAAAGGAATAAGTCCCGCGCGGTCGCTGTCAGTGAAGGATATGCTCCTGCTATCAGTGAGGTCCCAATTGTGAATCTTTGTTGTAAACGACACCTTGAATTTTCAGAGGGTAGTGTAAGATATCTTGTTCACCGTTTCCCCCCGAAGATCATGTTGATTGTGCGGATAGGTTGGGGTATCTTGACTGGCTTCTTCCCATGATTCTTGCTCAAGTTGGGTTTGGCCCGGTCACTGATATATTCCTTGAGATTTCCAGATCGCAGGAGCTGGGCCACCTTGACCCTCAGGTTCGCGTAATCCTCTCTAGCAAGCCCGTGAGTGCTATGGAAGTGAAACCACAAACCGGTGTTCCTCTGTAACGACCCGATCGGTCGTTTTGACAACCGATGATTTTTTTTGTGTATCATTTATTCCAGAAGTTCAATAATAACTATTTTGACTTGCTTGCAAAATTTGAAGTCAAACGGATGTCATTTGGTCCACTTTGGGAGAAGGTTTCACTTTGGAAATTTCGGCATTCAATTATATAGATAAATTATGTATTGTTCGAAAACTTGCTCTGATTGGAGATCTAAAGATTCCGCTAGATTTCAAATATTATTCATGACCTTTAGAAATTGACGGATCTAATTTTAGAGTTTATTTGGTTGGTTTTTGATAATTAATTCGGTTTTAGCATTAAATATGTCTATTTATGGTGAAAAGATGGTCATGGGAAGAAATAAGACCCGAATTAGATATTTGATGGTTCCATTAGCTTTGTATTGATGTTTATAATTTGAGGGAATGGATGGCTTGATTCTCGAAGCTTTCAGATGAGTTTTGGGTAAGGAAAATGATATTTTGGAAATTCTTAAGTTAAGAAATGAAAAAAGTTTGACCAAAGTTAACATCAGGAGTAAATGAGTCTTTTTCTAAGTTTTATCGATTCCATTAGGTTCAGAATGGGATTTATGACTTAGAGGAGTCATTGGTTCTGTTCCCTAGAGGTTCGGGTGTGATTTAGGTGATCGGTTGAGAAATGAACTTTTGAGATGATTTGGAGTTGACCACGGTCAACATCAAGTAAAGACGGCCCCTTTTGGATGTTTTGAGAGTTCGAGCAGGTTCGTACGATGATTTTGAGCTTGCAAACAAATTTGGTTAGATTCCGATGAGTTTCAGATGGATTTGGGTTGTGTCACGCTCATATTCGATGTTTTCGGCATAGTTTATTTTTACATAGAGGGTACCATATTGATGAAACAACCTTTGTTTTGTGTTTCGATTGAACCATTATATTTGTTTCGTAATTACGAAGCCATAGCAAAACGAATCGTCAAATTCAGACATCGTATGAGGGAGTTATGCCAATTTTAGTGTCGGAACAAGTTGCTGGTGCTGGTGCATCGCACCTGCGAGGTGGGGTCCGCACCTACGACCCCGTAGGTGTAGAAAATGGTCCGCAGGTGCGGGATTTTTTTTCGCGTGTGCGGAAATCGCTGTGTATTAAAAATTGGACTGCGTTCATTTAGTATTTTGAGCATATCTTGAGTTCTAGAGCTCCCTTTGAGGTGATTTTCACGGCGTTGTTCTCGTCTCAACGACGGGATAAGTACCTAACCCTTATTTTGGTGTTTCCCCATGATTATTTTTTATGGTCATCATTTATATCCGTGTTTGGATTGTAGAAATTGGATTTTGAACCCAAAAGTTGAAAAGTGGTAAATCATGTATTTGAGGATCAAGATGATGGCTTTTTAAATGGGTTTTCTGGAGTTAGACTAAGAGCCCGTTTGGATTGGCTTATCAGTTGCTGAAAACAGCTTAGCTTTTTTGAATGTTTGGCTGGCCTGCTTATAAGCCATTTTGTGCTTAAAATAAGCCCAAAAAAATAATTGAGCTTGTTTGGCTTAGGTGTTCTAAAGCAGCTTGTAAGTTGAAAATAGCTTATAAGCCAAAAAAAAAAAGTTGGGCTACCCAAACTTTTTTTTTTTTTGACAGCTTATAAGCTGCTTTTTTTAAGCCCATCCAAACAGGCTCTAATTAATGTATGGGTAAACCAATTGTGAAATAAAATTTCAGTTTTGCCTTTGCAGGATCGGGGTTACCTTTTTGGGTTCCGAATCAAAGTATAGCAATATGAGTATCATTGGATTCGTTTTAACTTGTAGATTCCTATTTTGACTATATAAAACACAATTTTGCAATGAAATTATGGATTTGACCTTTGGGGTTTGGAACGGGGTTTTTGGGTTGACTTTCTAAATCTGAATCGTTTACAAAGCATTATTGGTATCGTTTGACTTGTATTCTTACTTAGAGTAATTATTTGAACAGGTTGGGACCATTTGGAGGCGATACGAAAGGGCAAGGCTCTATAGTGATTTTGGGACTTCTATACCAGGCATGTTGAGACTGTAAACTCTTACTTAAGCGTCGTGGTTGATAAAACTGAACTATATAAGAGGGTGTAATGGGGATAATAAGGGGGTCCCTGATGTGCCAGGAAATTATGTCTCATCTATGGCCTTTTTACGAGAAGTTTTACTTGTTTTTAAGAAAGTTAGTGGCAATTTAACGTGTTTTTAGCGTTTTTCAGGTAATGGAGCGATTTTGGGATGAAAACTGTTGTAGTGCAGAATTTGGCCTTGATGACATAATATTGGCAGTATTCTCAAATACGGGCCATATTCCTTGGGCATAATAAAGTTAAGCTGAAACAGAAAGTCATACTAGAAGATGTTAAAATACGAACAACTTTTACAGACCATATTCCACTTTATGGTCCATATTTCAAAGCGTATTTAACATTAAGACACTTGGCAGAAAGTTGAGATTTTACAAGTTGAAATACGACCAAGCACAATACGGACCGTAAATCAAAATATGTCCGTAATCTAAGATGTTGCAGTTGCCCAAATTTTGAAGGAAGAGTAAACCTAGTTTACGGTCTGTAATGTGAAATACGGACTGTATTTTATGTTGTCGGGGACCAACGTGTAATTCTGTAACTTTTATGTTTTCAAAACCTATAAATAGCCCAATGTAGGGTTTTATTTATTATCAATTATTATATTTTGACTTGTGGCTTAGAACATTAAATACTCTCTTGGTTTTGGAGATTCAAAACATCAATTCAAGTATTATCTATTCCTCTTTTCATCAATAGTAAGCTACTATGAATTCTTCAATTTCTTGTTTCTTGTTCTTTGTCATGAGTAGCTAAACACTCTTACTAGGGTTGTGAACCCAATGATGGGTGTTTTGTGATTGGGAATTGGGATTGATATATGCATAATGAATTGTTAGGGTATATTTATTCTTCATTCTTCATTCATAATTAATGGTTGCAAACATTGTTTAAAGCCATAAACCTTGATTTGCTTGGGAAAATAATTAGGGTTTGGTAAGAATAAATAACAAGAACTCAAAGCTTTAAACTTTGTTTAATAAATTCACTTAGGAATAAGAAGAATTTACTTGGCATAATTAACCGTTCTTCATTTCAACTTTCTTATATTTGGGAAAATCATAGAAAGAGATAATCGTTATTTATTGGGAAATAGTAAAGATTCATATAGAGGTTAAGTGAATTCATATAAACGATCCATTAGAAGTATATCAAGATCAATACCCATGATCATACACTTTATCTGAAGGGGACACAACCTTGGTTTCTTTTACCATAAATTACAATCCAAAGCAATTAGTTAGAAATTAGTCATAAACAACCAACTTTTACAAATATCATTGGATTAAGACAATAGACCTAAATTAAACATTCTACGATTTTAGTATTTTCATACCATATTCCCTGTGGGATTCGACCCCAACCTTGTTGGGTTACTATATTTTACATCGTCCGCTTTACGCTAATAAAAGGTGTAATTTGAGCGTATCAAGTTTTGGCGCCGTTGCAGGGTAATACGGTTTTGAAATTACTAAATAGTGTCTGCTTTGATTGAAGTCTTTTTCTTATTCCATCACACCTTGTTTGCTATTCCTTGTAAACCAGGTGAACATGAATTAGAATCAGCGAAACCAACTTGGAGCAGCTGGTAACCAGGGCGGTCAATTAAATAAGCACGCGAATGATACAGGTGAACAGAATCTCTTCGCTAATCTTGTTGTTGAGGAGGACTATGCATCTGCTATTGTTCATCCTCCGGTTGGGGCTACAAGTGGAAAAATTGACTCCTTTCTCTACCAGTTGTTGAAGCTTGAGGGCTACTTTCGGAATTCTACCGAGAATGATCTTCAACGCCATTTGCAGAACTTTGTGGATGCATGTGCACATAGCATCCAAAACAATGTTCCACAGAATGCTATTCGACTGAGGCTTTTCAAAAATATTCCTTAGCTGGATATACAAGTTTTATTAATACATGGGCAGAGATGGTAGCAGTGTTTCTCAAGAAGTGGTATCCTCCTAGCAAGAAGGCTGAGATTCGTGAAAAATCTATGAATTCAAGCAGCGACCAGGGGAACAATTATATGAGGCTTGGGAGAGATTTAAAGAATATTTGCAGAAGTTTCCAAGTCATGGTTTTCCGAATCACATATTAATGGAGAAGTTCTACCGAGGGCTTGATCCTGTGACGCAATTAATTGTAAACAGCATAGCTGATGGTTGTTTTATGGATAAATCTTACACTAGAGTGACCGACAACTTAACAGGCTGACTAAGCACAATTAGGCTTGGCAATCAAACAATGCAGATATTGTGCCCTATGGTAGTGTCATGATATAGAATACGATGAAGGAGAATCAAGATATTCAACAAACATTGGATCAACTTGCAACGAATATTTCCTTGCTGACCAAAAAGTTTGATCATACCCAGATCAAGAAGGTAAATGTTTGCGAAGATGAGTCAGGTATGCCGAAGGGGATATACTATGTCCAAAAGAGTCCATATCACGAGGGACCTCCTATGCAGGTTGAAGATGCTAACTATGTGAACAATTCTCAAGAGGGTTATTAAAGGTAGAATTACCAAGGGGGTTACCAGAATCAGAATCAATGGAGAGGGCCAAGGAACCTACAACAACAACATCCCAGGGAGTATAAATTTGATGCCACTTGCTATCTACAAGCAATCAAGTTTTGGGAAGCCAAGACCGACTACTATGAGGTTACAGATGGCTGATAGATCTATTAAGAAGCCTATTGGCGTGGTTGATGATGTCCTTGTGCGAGTTGGTAAATTTATGTTGCCCGCTGATTTTGTGATTCTTGATTGTGTTGTTGATTGAGACATTCCCATTATTCTGGGTAGACCTTTCCTTGCTACAGGAAGAGCTCTGATGGATTCGGAGAAGAATGAAATCAAATTCTGAGTCAATAATGAGGAAGTTACTTTTCAGGAAAGTACGGGGATGAAGTTACCAAGTGCTTATGAGAGCATTTCGGTGATTGATTCTTTTGATGTTGTTGATGAAGTGGTGAAGTTCAAGATGGAAGATGAAAGTTTAGGAGAAGATCTGGCTGGTATTCTTGTAAATTTTGATGCTGAAAATAATTTTTTTTTAATTAAAGCCACCATAAAAGGTGGAAATTTATTAAAAAATCAAACTGTACAAGAAAGGAAAGAATAAAAAGAAAAAATCTAAGAAAATAGAAATGCTAAAACTATGCTAATCCTAATAACACCACAAGAAGAAAACCAACTAGTTCCAAGGCCTTGTCTTGCATCCATTTTTCACATCTACAAGTCTCACAGATGGAATGAATCAAGAACTCATGAAGTAGAACTTCAGGCTTTTGGTTATAATAAGACTCTTCCAGTAGAGTTTTTATAGGACTTGCACAGTTTCACCATATAAACCAAGCTCACCTATCAGCACAGGTCTGCATAGACTGCTGAAAATTCCTCTTGCATATTGATCCAATTCCTCCTGCATACTGATCCGTCAAGATGATTGCACCTTGTCTAGTGATACACTTTCTTTGTAAAACTTCTTGTATCCATTGTAGTAGTAATGATCCAGCCTTCAAACTCCTAATCAATCCAATATCAGTATAATAAATAACCAACTAGATATAGTACATCCTTCAGTAGATTGAACATAACATTAATACCACACACTGAAGACTGCACTATATTCAGTTTATTCCCTCCCTAAGCTTTCAAAACTGATTCTTTGTTCTTATTCTAATATTTGGAGTTTGAGTTTTTTCCATGTTGATTATCTTTCTACCTATTGATGGAACTTCCTGAAAATTATGAAACTGCATGGTACCTGCAAAATCAAAAACAAAGTTAGTGAAAAAATCTGCCAGGCTGTTTCCTTCTGCTAGCACATGAGCCACACCAATATGCTTTCCTTCTCTCAGCCTTTGAATTCTTTTAACTACCAATGATATCCTCCATGGCACTTCCCATATTCCATCTAATATCTTTTGCATTGCTAAAGAGTCTGTTTCTACTATCAAAGGTAATAGCTGATGATCTACACAATATTGTATTCCATCTTCAATTGCAACTGCTTCAGCTATTACATTAGCAGTATCCTCCAATCTTTTCCCTGCTGCATACACTAAATCTCTATTATGATCTCTAATGCACAAAGCTGTTGAACTTGGGCTTGGATTACCCCTTGAGGCACCATCAGTATTGCAGTTGTATTTCCCCCTTTTTGGTGGTAACCAGGTTACTTCCTTGTGAATAACTGTCATTCTCAAGTTCTCTAAATATTGCACAAAGAAAGGCCACCTTTTTGGAAACTGATTCATGCCAGGAAATAGGCTTTGTGCCAATTACAATATACCTCTGTTGATCTCAGAGATAACCTTGTTCACAGTGATAGTACCTCCATGCCTCATTGTATTTCTACCCTTCCAAAGTTGCCACAAAATGAAAGCTGGAACTGCTTGATATAAGGTTTTAAAATTAGCTTTAACAGGAGTGTTCCACCATTTCAGGATTGCATGTTTAACCTAAATTAGAGGTCCTAAAATTCAAGCTGCATCACAATAATATTTCCAAACTTTCATAGCAAATGGACTAGTTAAGAATAAATGATCCATTGTTTCTTGATGATTGTTACAACAACAGCATCTTGAAGCTATAGAAATATGCATCCTTTGCAATACCTCATCAACAGGTAACTTGTAAAACCAAACTCTCCAAATGGGAAGAGATATTTTAAAGGGCATACCTTTGCTCCAAAACCTTGAACAATAAGAGGAAACATGCCTTTTTTGCCTTATGTACTCCCATGCACTACTTACTGTGAATTTACCAGAACTAGTAAGCATCCAATGAGGTTTGTCAATTTCCTAAGGTTAAATCAGATTTCCAAGCTTACTATTGATAAGCTACACCATTTCATCACAAAACAAATGTTGTACTTTTATCATATCCCAATGATCTCCTTCCATTATTTCTGCTAGATCTTCTACACTGTCATCCTTGTAAGCTTGAAACTGAAGTTGGTCATTCAAAGCACCTATCTTCAACCAGTTATCATACCATATTGATGTAGATACTTGATGAGGCTCCCACCAAATATGATGCTCCATATTAGTCCTAGCTTCTAACTTATACTTCCATGTCTGAGTACCACCCTTCCATTGAACAAGAGTTAGTCTAACCTTCTTATAGTATTTATTCCACATAAAGTTTGACCATAAAAAGTTACTTGTTCTAAACCTCCGACAAAGCTTTGAGAAAAAATCTTTTGAAATATCATTCAATGATCTAAATCCTAAACCACCTTCCACTTTGGGATAACACAATTTTTTCCATTCAGACCAATGTTTACATTTACCATCTTCCTTTGTTTTCCAGAAAAATCTATTAAACATTTTATGCAACTCTTTGATGAATCATTTGGGAGGAATCATTGCTAATAATAGATATACAGGAATGCTTTGCAGCAACTGTTAATCAGTACAACTTTCCCACCAAATGATAGTAATTTTCCTTTCCATGCTTGCAATTTATCTCTAACTTTTTTCATCACATCTCTATAGAATATCTTCTGTTTTCTTGCATGAAACACTGGACATCTAAGGTAGGTAAAAGGAAATTCACCTCTTGAGAATCCTATGATCTGCTGGACTTCATGCACCAGTTCACTAGATATTTTGTTATACATGTAGAAAGCACTCTTATGAACATTAATCTTTAGACCAGAAACAGCTTAATACTCATGCAGAATCTTCATAATCCTTTGAAGTAACCATTTTTCAGCAGAGGCAAAAACTATTGTGTCATCAGCATATGACACATGATTCAGATTAGAGCTCCATTTAGGCAATTCATAGCCCCTGTACATCCCTTCATCAAACAAGCTATTTAAAGCTCTTGATAATACTTCAGCAGCCAAGATGAATAAAGCAGGTCATAGTGGATCACCTTGCTTTACTCCCCTTGTAGAATGAAAGAAACCAGTAGCCTGACCATTAATGAGGATTGAATTCCAGTTACTAGCTAGGATTCTCCAAATCATATCCACAAACACATTTGAAAATCCCATCCTCTTCATCACCTAAATCAAATACTTCCAAGAGACCCTATCATAGGCTTTTGCCATGTCTAGTTTGAGGATCACATTTGCTGGCCTTCCCCTCTTTCTAATATCTGCAACAACCTCTTGAGTAAGTAACACATTTTCTATAATATTCCTTTCTTTTACAAAACCATATTGGTTCTGAGAGATTAAGGAAGGCAGAATAGATTCCAATCTGTCATGAATAACTCTAGTAATGATCTTGTTGATAAAGTTGCTTAAACTGATAGGCCTGAGATCATAAAAGTTGTTAATAATTTCCTTCTTTGCTAGTAACACCAAGTTAGTATGAGTGACAGATTTTGGAAGAGTTTGACCATCAAAGAAAGACTTAACTACATTGTATACATCTGCACCAACAATGTCCCAACATTTCTGATAGAAGATTCCTGATAAACCATCAGGGCCACATGCACTATCACCTGCTAACTCAAATACAACTTTATGACTTCCTCCAAAGATGGCATAGAACATAATAAATCATTTTGATCCTGAGTAACAGCTTCCTGCACATGCTCTAAGATGCTGTAGTCTGATCATGTTGGCTCAGAAGAGAATTGTTGCTGATAAAAATCAATAGCTGCTGACGAAATCTGATCCCTATCTTCCAACCATGCAGCTTCATCATTCTATATTCTATTAAGTTGCATTCTCTTCCTTCTTCGATTTACCAAGCTATGAAAAAACCTTGTGTTTCTGTCTCTTTCTGTTGCTATTTAACACCAGCCTTTTGTTTCCAAAAACTCTTCTTCAAAATGCATATATCTTTTGAATTCAGCTTGAGCTTGTTGCAAAACCATTCTATTAACTTTAGAGGGATCCTCTTCAAACAACTGCTCTTTGGTCTTAACAATATCTTCTCTAATAGTTAGTTTCTTAAAGATATAACGAAAAGTCTCTTTACTCCATACTGATAGAGCAGCTTTCAACTTCTTCATTTTCAACTTGAAAGTAATAAAAGCATCTCCCGCAAACTCAGTACTCCAATGTTGCTCCACTGTATGCAAGAAAGACTCATGATCTACCCAAAATTTTAGAAATCTGAAAGGCTTGGAGAATTTCTGAACTTGTTCTCCTGCTGTAAGCAAAAGAGGTGCATAATCTGATCTAGTTCTGGATAGGTGCTCCATTTGTAGATGACCAAACCATTCTTGCAACTGATTATTGACTAAAATCCTGTCCAATCTTTTGAATATGCAATCTTCCGCTGCTCTACCATTTTGTTACACCTCGAAAAAAAATTCATGTCGTCATGTGATAGATAGACTAATGCAGGGTGAGACGAAAATGATGTTTCTATAAGTAAGAAAGGTTATTTAACGATCCTAGCTAAGATTTCAAAGATGTTGGAAGTAAGAGGAGAAAGTTCCTTAAGAAGGGCAAAGTATATGTTGTGTTTTGGAAAGTTTCGTAAAGTACCGAGCTAATATTAACTTAATGATGTCCTAAAGGAGAGCTGTAACTCTTCTTAGATTGGTAATAAAGTGTTAAACAAGTGTTAAGAAGGTTCCATAAGGATTGGAGATCAAACGAAATGACGGAAACCATTTCAGGGAAGTGGAGTTATACGACCACTTATACGGTCCGTATAAGGGGTCCGTATAACCCCCAGCAAGAAGATTTTTTCATGATGGTGAACCACGGCCACTTATACGGCCATACAATGTTATACGGACCGTATAAGTGTCCGTATAACACCCGACGGGCTGAGTTGTTTTCAAGTCTATAAATGTGATCCCACTTCATTGTTTTCATTTTTCACACTTCTACACTTCTCTCCAAATCTCTAGTACATTCCATACATTTGGTATACAAGAATCCAAGGGAAATCAAAGGCTCTTATCATTAATCCAAAGGAATCAAGTATAAGGAAGCTCTTAGGGGTTGCTAGAGTCAAGAAAACTTTATGGATTGAAGCTAGGGTTTTTCTTCAAGTGAAGTATTTCCATCCAAGGGTTATTCCTACTCAATCAAAGGTAAGTTTTATGATCATTTCATGTTTTTTGGACTATGGAGAGGTTGAAATACTAGGGTAGAAGAAGAAAGTAGAAAACGAAGTCTAAATGTAGCTTTTATGATATTTTTGAGTAGTAATCTATATGGAGTCATGATTCTTAGTATGATATGGATATAACCATGTTATGGAAGGTAATAATGGTAACAGAGGAGCATCATATGTAAATGCGCTAAAATAGGTATGAAGTTGCTAGTATGAGTTGGACACGGGGGTGAATATTGAAGGCTTAGTGTAATGTGATTGCTTGATTGGATATTATGAGTGTATTATAGATGTTATTGTGGTTGTTGGGAGTTATTTTGTGATATGGTGGAAGTTGACGAAATAGGGGAAATGCTGCCCAATTTTCATTAGACTATGAATTATTCCAGTTTGAATTTAAAAGTATCATTAAGGCTTAACCATGGTATGAAGCCTTCTAAATGTAGATTATTCAAGTGTCAACGGTGAACGTTGGATAGTTGAGAAGGCAAAGAGGTATGTAAGGCTAACCCTTCTTTAAGTAAGGCATGGTTCCTTGGCTATGTATATCCTTTCATGAGTTCTATAATGTCCTCCAAATGATTCTATCTCTAAAGCTCCTAAAGCTCATGATCCCCGATACTTTCATGATTTCCATTGCATCCTTTATGTGATAGCTGATCCTCAAGGATAGACGTAACCAAAAACGATAATGGTAATGATGTTGATGATACTTATGGACTTTTAAGTATACGTGTCTAAGTATGTATGACTATGATGTAATACCGAGTTTATATGGCCGGGTATGATATCTATTGTGTGCACACCACTGCAGTTAGGTACGGATACCACTGAGCTTTGGTAGGGCTAGGTATGTATAATCACCGAGCCTTGTCATAAGCCGGGTATGTGAAACCACCGAACTTTCATGGTCGGGTATGCTATGGATATGAATATATATATGAATACGAATAAAAATAAAGATACGGATATAGATATATGTGTATGTTTGTATATATGTACACGAGCACGTATTAGAAATGGAAGGTCCCTGTGAAAGACAAGTAAGTACTGATGATGATGGCGTTACTATCTCCCGATTTTCCCTTCTTATGCTGTGTCTTATGCTGTCTCTTATATGCCTATTATGATGTTGATTATGCTTTACATACTCAGCACAATATTCGTACTGACGTCTTTTTATTTGTGGACACTGCATCATGCCCGCAGGTGGCCAGGAAGACAGGCTTGATCCATAGCTTTTCTTATTCAGGGACTACTTAGAGGAGCTCTATTTCATCCAGAGCTACAACTTTTGGTATTATTCTTTTGTGTACATACATGGGCACGGCGGGGTCCTGTTGTTACACCTTGGAAATTCTCCGTACATGTATAGTGAATGGGTGAGTGAAGGACATAACATATGCGATGTTTTGACGAGCAATAAATGGTGTAAGTGGCCCTAATTAAGATTCTCAAAGGCATCCGAGATGAGGAACGAAAGTTATTAAGGGAAAGTGAACCATATGTTGTGTATCGGATGGGAATAAGGAGCAACGATTCTGTGATGGCATAATGACGGTTTAAAGACATGTTATAGCATCCCTAAGATTGGTATTAAAGTGTTAAACAAGTGCTAAGAAGGTTCCATAAGGATCGGAGATCAAATGAGTCGACAAGAACAAGTCTCGGAAAGCTGGGCAAACATACGGCCAGACATACTAGCCGTATAAAATACACGGACCGTATGTCCAACCGTGGATCTGGCCCAGCACAATATAGCTCACTTGACCAAACATACGGTCCAACATACGGTCAGTGAAAATTATACGGACCGTATGTTGGTCCGTATAAAGTGGGTCGACCAGATTTTTAAAATAAATATAAGGGACACTTTTCACTTTATTTTCATTTCATTCCTACTCTCCACTTCAAGAACCCTCTAGAGAATACTCTAACATTCATCCATAAGAAAACTTCAAGGGGAATTGATGATCAACAACATAAAATCCATGGAGCAAAGCATATGAAACTCAAGTAGGATTCATCTTCTTCAAGAAAACCCTAAGGAGGCGAAGTGAAACTTTGGTGCAAGAGGAAGAGTTCCATTCAAAGCTTGTTCCACCATCATCTAAGGTATGTTTCAATATTTTACTATGTTGTTTAAGGTATTGTAAAGATAACGTGCTTGGATTGTAGAAAAACATGGAAAATGAGTTTTTAAAAGGATGAGTAGTGTCACAATTGAATGGAAGTTGGATGGAAATCATGAATGTTGATATGTTGCGATCATGAATAAATTATAAATAACGTTTAGACCATGGGATAAGTGTGATGTATGAGGAGATGTGATGATAGGCTAAAACCACTAAATGTGGAGAAATTGGTGGATTTTGCTAAATGTATATAAGCGATGATTGTTGGTTTCTATATTGTGATTATTCTTGTGAAGATTTGGGAGCTGAAATAGAATATGGGAAACGTAGTAGAAACAAAGGAAATGCTTCCCAATTTTCCCTAGGAATAGAAGTCCGTTCTTATAATTGCTTAACTAACGACGGCATGAACTCTCTTGAAGGTATACACGAGTGTATCATAAGGGAAATGAACAAACGATAAGAATGGTAAGCGTCCAAGATATGTTAAGGCTCGTCCCTTTCTTTCAAAGGCATGATCCCTAAGTTATGATTTCATAAATGTTTCCATATTTTCCTTGTTATCAAAAGTTAAAAGGTCTAAGATTCCAAGCTATGATTTCCTTCCTGATAATCCATAAGTGTTTCCCAATATATTCGTATTCTCCAAACCAAAGTTTGTGATTATGTGAGCTCTTATGATAAAAACGATGGATATGTTCTTCCATGACACCGATGATGTCAAAAATGAGAATATCATTATGATGAGAACGACTTTATGTTTAAAGGTCCCAAGTTCACGATTTCAAAGACGACATGAGAATGTTGAGCCATCTATTGACTTCTCGATTTTTATTCATGGATGATGACTACATTTTCTTTAAGATTCCAAAAATATATGGATTGATTTTTTTTATAAGATTATGACCCTATTTTACGTTTCCTCTTGATGCTATTATTCACATCTGTATTCTTCATTGATAGTCCCACCATATAATAATTGTTCCTTCAAGGTGAGACACGTGGATCATGATTAAACCATAATATAAGCGGAGGTTACAGACATTACGTCACTCCGTTAGAGCCATAACTTTTCCTTGGGCTCTCATGCATGCTATGTATATTATATACGTAAATGATATGTATATGTATACAGGGGATAAAGGGAAGGTGAGGCGCTATAGACGCATAGCCACCTGGTCAGCTGGCATATTATGATCTCATCCCGGACGCGGGATGCCCGGACGTGGGATATATGGGTAATGGATCGGGACGTACGTTCCACGAAATTATATTGATACATGATGATATATGGATCGGGCTGCACGTTCCGCAGCAATACACGATATGATGTTTATGAGTATGCATGCATGAATTCGCCTTAAAAGGCAAGCTGTTACTGGTTATCTTCCTGTATTCACTTTATCTTCTTATTCTCTTCTTTATTTTTTGATGCATGCCTTACATACTCAGTACAATGCTCGTACTGACATCCTTTTCTTTTTGGATGCTGTGCTCATGCCCACTGGTAGACAGGGAGACGGTGTAGAACCGTAGGAGCCATGTGCAGGTTTACAGGAGCACTCCACTATTCCGGAGGTGCTATTCGGCGGATCCTTTTGTGTATATTAGTATATGTCATCCAATAGAGGCTCGTAGATACTCGATGTGGGCTATGTGGTTCCACGACGTTGATAGTATTTATGTGTATCAGTATATTGAAATATGTTCTTGTATTAAAGCATTATGTTCTGTAATGAAAACTAGATCCTTTTTAAAGTTAACAGGGAATCGATGGATGATTGTTGAACGGGTTAAGGAAATGATAGCACGAGCGGTGCTCGGTGGTTAGCCCCGGGTACCCGTCGCGGCCCCCAGCTGGGTTGTGACAGAAGTGGTATCAGAGCAGTTCATCCTAGGAAGTGTCTACGAGCCGTGTCTAGTAGAGTCTTGTTTATCGGTGTGTTGTGCACCACATCTATAAACAGGAGGCTACCGGGCATTTAGGAATGATGACCATCTTTCATCTTAATAGATCGTGCGATAGAGCTATGTTATAAGATTATTCCTCCCCTAACGGTGCGTTATAATTTCAGCAAAGCTGATGAAAGGAAAAGCTGCGGCGGCCCAGAAGGGCAAGATGGTGGTTGAAGAAGGGCTTGATCGAGAGCCATCTATAGATATGGAGGAGGGCGAACCCCAGGATAAGGCCCCACCTCGGTTATCCCATACTTCTCCCACTTTTGAGTATCAGAGGGGAGCCTCGACCTTAGCTCTAGCACCCCCCGTTCCTTCGCAAGATACCGCGGGCCAAGAGATGAGACAGGCTATTCTTTTATTGACTCAGTTAGTAGCCGCTCAAGCTCAGCGGCAGGATGCGGGCCACGATAACAGGGGTCGGAGAAAGGGGGCTAATTCTTTAGGGGCTGATCATGAGATTAGAGGTGTTCCTCTGCAGTTTCCTAGACCCGGATTTGATGGACCTACTTATTCAACGTCACCCCAGAGTCTCAGAGTTTCTAGTCCTCGGATTCGGAGTGGTTCTGGCCAGAAGAGATCCTCGGTGCCGCGATGTACTCAGTGTCACAGGTTACATCGGGGACCGTATCGCTGGGGCACGGATGTTTGTTATGCCTGTGCTCGGCCAGGCCATTTAAAGCGTAATTGCCCATCGCTACGTGATAAAGGTGAGGTCCGGACTACGGGGGTGGTGACTGGCTCTTCATCATCGGCATGCCTTCCAAGGCCAGGGTCACAGATGCTAGTAAGAAGTGGTAGAGACCGAAGAACGCCCAGTCCAAGTGGATCCCAGCATCATATCCAGGCATTAGTCGAACGACCGGATCCTGAGTCTTCCCCTGATATTCCTCCAGGTATATTGTTAGCACCCTTTTATGATTAATGCGAATACGTGGGCAAATAATCCATATGGTAAATATAATGTGACAGACAAAAAAAGGATAACAGGTTGAGTATGCCTGCTTCATGAGGCTATCCTATGTTATAAGCAGGCTTGCGAATGAGATCAAGAGTGTTACTCCATAGGGTAGATTATGATCTGGATATAATAAGCACGTAACAAGAATTGTAATGTAAAGTATAGCGAGGAGACGCCTAAGGGTATGTTAAGCTTTATATGAATACAAGAGTGAAACCAGCAAGCGAACCAGGGAGCAGTAGATGAGAGAGCTTGAAGGACCTTGTTAGGGAAAGTTCAGCGCAGGAATTCCTCAACAACCGAGATGATAGCCAGCAAAAAGGGAGAAGTCAACCCAAAAAAAAAAGAATCAGAGTAAAGTGATATAGTGGAGTAGCAGTAGCCGTGATTGGCATAATTAAGAGTATGGATGATATCTTTAGTTGGGTGTAAAAGATCAAGACTACGGTAAGGATAAATAATGAAGGTAGGATAATTAGTAGGAGGAGGGTCAACGTGATAGGAGTGAGAGGGGATGATCAGAAAGAACAGAGCTAGTTTTGGCAGCAAGGGATGAATTGACAAAGGCGGTATATCCTAAAGGACAAAGCGGTACTAAGTTAAGAATATGGTTCCTCATAGGAAGAGTCGAGGATCGAGTATAAGACGGGAGGAAATGAGATAAGTCGAGCAGGAAGGAATAAGGGCGAAAATATAGCAAAAAGGAAATATACGAGGTATGTGTACTTGAGGAATAGTTGTGTGGTAGTCAAAGGAGAAAGTATTTCCTACGAAGGTCCTATATCAAGTTAGAACGAGTGAAGTATGTGAAGTAAAGAGTTGAAGAGGAAAGATGATCATGAGTTATGAGTTTACTGTATGATGATGAATCAATGGAGCAGAGTCATAATTAATAACGATAGTGGTACAACATGGTTATGAAATCGGTGCCAAGCGTAAACCGGAGTAAAAGAATAAGGAGGCATGGGGCGCATTAGCGGCGAAAGAGACCTAAGCCCTAGAGAAACGAAGATGGCGTTACAAGCATATTTTGAGCGCCAAAGAAGAGGGCAAGTGACATTAGATGGGTGGCATGGATAGTTAGACCTACTACTAATATACGCATCCCTATGGGGCAGGAAGTTGCTAATTGGAGCGGAATTAGATATTGACTCATAATTATTGGATGCGCCAAGTAAAATACATGTTTGTTCGGATTACTATAAGGGGTGCATTATTTGGTTACAAGATTGTAAAGTGAGTACGCTAAGGGTTCACACATGAACTGTTATAGCCATAGATTGTGGGGAACGGTATGAGTAAGACGTAGTGTAGTCAGGAGTACATGAACTCAAGATTTACAGGCACGAGTAAAACCCTTAATGGGGGGAAGCGAATAGAGAGGATACCAGGGTGTAGGTTGAAATGATAAGCCCTACGGACTCGTATTGACTACAGGAAGTAGAATAAGGTGACATCCAAAAGCAAGAAGAAGAAGAAGAAGAAGAAGAAGGGTCGTGAGTCGGCAAAGATGGTAAAGCATCGATGACAGGTGGGGGTGGACCCACAGTTCTTCAACATTATATCACCTCCTCGTCTCTCTAAATTACAAATCCTAGGTGAATTTTTAGTGAAGTATGGGGGCGATCTGTGAGACGTTGTGTCCCTTAAGGTCTTAGGTGGCGCAAAACGGGGAGTAAAATTTCAAAACTCCTATTGCGTGACATGGCTGAAGAAGAATTGGACTCAGTTTAGGGAGTACTATTCAATTGGTTGTGGTGGCTTTTTACTCTTCAAGCATAAGGGAAACTCTCATCTCTCTCTGTCCTCATAGTTGATTTAATTTCCCCCGAGATTGAATACCCCTCTAGCCCAAATGAAGATATGACACCGGAGAATGTTATAAATATAGTGGGTGATGGTAGTCACAAGAAGAAGGCATGCAGGCCTGAGACACATAATAATTCATGAGGTTAATATGGATTTTATTGTGGGGTTACCCCGTTCCTGAGACAAAGACATTGGCGAGAAAGTCGTTATGAATGGTATTGATATGTATATGAACATAACCATGGATACGATATGCTAATAAGTACGGTTTGTCACATCTACATTATACCACTTCCATTCGGCCACATGCATACTTACATATTCATCATGAAAACTTCCATCTTAGCATACTAGAACACATATAAACCCTTCATAACACATAAGACAAGATTAAAGCTCACCTTTCTTCTTCAACTTCTCCACTTGGTTAAGGTTCATGAATTGTCCAGATAAGTGTCTTGCTTGCTCCAACAACTTCACCATGTTAAAGAGCATCTTCCAATTAGTAGAAAAGCTAGGAGAAAATAATTTTCCTTGGTCAATTTCCCATGGCTAAATTTCTAGAGCCATGGCCGAAACCCTTGCACTCTCTTCATATTTTTTTTTCTTTTGTTCTTCATCTTTTTTTTTCTTTTGTTCTTCTTCTTCTTCTTCTTAAGGAAAGCCAAGATCAACCAATTCAAATCCATGAAAACAAGTGTGTGAAACTTAGTAAAAGTTTATCTACTTCAAGAAAACCCAAGGGAAGTGAAATAGGGTTTTGGTGCTAGAAGAGCATTTCCATTCAAGGCTTGTTCATCCATCATCCAAGGTAAGTTTCATGACCTTATTGTTTAAGGTATTGGAAGGCTAAGACACTTAAATTGTAGAAAGACATAAAAAATGGGTCATAAATGAGGGAATAGTGTCAGTGTTGAATAGTGGTTGGGATGAATGATGAATGTTGGTATGTTGTGATCGTGAATACGTTATAAATGAAATTTAGACCATGGAATAAGTATTATATATAAGAGAAAAAGCGATAATGAGCTATAACCATAATTGTGGAGAAATCAAAGAGAAATGGTGAATTGTGGTAAATGTAGATAAATGATGATTGTTGGTTGCAATATTGTGAATGTTGATATGAACGTTGGAAGCTGATATAAAACATGGGAAAAGTAGTATAAACAAAGGAAATGCTGCCCAATTTTCTCTAGCGTTAGTAAGTCCGTTCTTATAATTGTTAGCTAATGTCAATACGAATTCTCTTGAAGGTAGAACGTGGGCATTAAAGGAGAACAAGCTAGCGATTAGCTAAATGTAAAAGGTATGTGAGGATAGTCCTTTCTTTCTATGGCATGAATCCGATTGTAGGATTCTCCTTTCTCTCCATAAATTCTCTATATATCCCGGAAAGTCAAGAGTCTATGATCATGAATAGCTATATGAGATGAGAGATATGTTATGAGTCCAATGATGATAAGCTTGAGTCTAAAGACTCTAGAGTTCATGTTATGATGTTCCTATAACACTAATGATGTCGTATGTTGTATACACTCACCTCATCCAACGTCCCTTCGAGGTGAGGCAAAATACCATTAAGTTAAGTATGTCAGGTATTATAGACACTCACCTTATGTATTGTCCCTTCAAGGTGAGGCAGAGTACCATAAAGTCGATGATGTTATGCTTTGTACACACTCACTTTATGTATTACTTCCTTCAAGGTGAGGCAGGATGTTTGTGAATGCTCCATAATGGAATCGGGGGATCACGACCTTACGTCACCCCGATAAAGTATAGTTATCCTTGAGTCTTCATGCATGTATTGTGATTAGCATACTATGATGAGTATATTATGATGAGCATATTATGATTAGCATATGATGATGATATTACACCGTACCTATATAGTCGGGCAGATATAAACACCACTATAGTGGGCAGCTTATACCCCGGACGCTGGAGGCCTGGACGCGGGTTACTTATTACTACACCGTACCTACATGGACGGGCAGCTTATACTTATACATTTATGCATACATGATATGACGATGATTATGAAGTAAGCCAGCATGCATTATTTCTTTTATAATTGATAGTCAGTTACAGTTGCTCCTTATTTGATGCTTCCTTCATCTCCTTGACATGTTATTATTACTTATGCCACTCATACTCAGTACAATGTTGGTACTGACGTCCATTTTCTTTGGACGCTGTGTTCATGCCCACAGGTAGACAGGGAGGTGAGCTTGATCCAGACTCGTAGGGGCTATTAGCTGACTTGAGAACACTCCATTGTTCCGGAGGTGCCGTGATTATTCCTTTGTGTATATTCATGTATATGCATTTTTGGGCATGACGGGGTCTTGTCCCATCCTTATGTCTAGCACTCCCATAGAGGCTCATAGATACGCAGTGTGGGTCATATGGTCTCACAAAATTGTTATTACGTATATATATTATTTCGATGGCCGAGAGGCTTATGTATATAAAAGTAAGTATGTTCTAAAATGAAAGATGATTTTTTTATGAATTGAGTATAAATTTGATAGAAGGGTATATAATGAGTATGATGAGTAACAGAATGAGCGGTGCTCGGTGGGTAGCCCCGGGTACCCGTCGCGACCCCTAGTCGGGTCGTGACAAAAGTGGTATCAGAGCAGTTCGGTCCTAGGAAGTGTCTACGAGCCGTGTCTAGTAGAGTCTTGTTTATGGTGTCTTGCGCGCCTCGCTAATAAACAAGAGGCTACAGGGCATTTAGGAAAAATGACCATCTTTCACCTTAAGAGATCGTGCGATAGAGCTATATTATAAGATTATCTCCTCCTTAATAGTGTGCTATGATTTCAGCAAAGCTGATGAAAGGAAAAGCTACGGCAGCCCAGAAAGGCAAGATGGTGGTTGAAGAAGGGCTTGAACGAGAGCCGTCTATAGATATGGAAGAGGGCGAACCCCAGAATAAGGCCCTACCTCAGTTTTCCCATACTTCGCCCACTTTAGAGGATCAGAGGAGAGCCTCAAGTTTAGCTACAGCACCCCCCGTTCCTCCACCAGATGCCTCGGGCCAAGAGATGAGACAGACTATTCTTTTACTGACTCAATTGGTAGCCGCTCAAGCTCAGCGACAGGATGTGGACCACGGTAACAAGGAATGGAGAAAGAGAGTTAGTTCCTCAGGGTTTAATCATGAGTTTAGGGGTGCTCCGAGGCAACAATTCTTTAAGCACTCAGTTCGTTCGACAAGTGGTGCTCCTCCGCAGTTTTCTAGACCCGAATTTGATGGGTCTACTTATTCTAGGTCACCCCAGAGTCTCAGAGTTTCCAGTTCTCGAATTCGTAGTGGTTCTAGTTAGAAGAGACCCTCGGTACCGCGATGTACTCAGTGTCGCAATTTACATTGGGGACCATGCCGCTTGGGCTCGAATGTTTGTTATACCTGTGCTCGGCCAGGCCATATTATGCGCGACTGCCCATGGAGGCGTGGTAGAGATAAGGTTCGACCTATGGGGTTAGTAGCTGGCTCTTCGTCATCGGTACGCCCTCCAAGGCCAAGGCCACAGATGTTAGTAGGTGGTGATAGAGACCAAAGAGGAACGCCCAGTCCAAGTGGATCCCAGCATCATATCCATGCGTTAGCTGAGCGACAGGATCCTGAGTCTTCCCCTGATATTGTTCTAGGTATATTGTTAGTATCCTCTTATGATATGTGTGCATCGATTGCTTCGGATCCTATGCTGTCATGTATCACCCCCGTTGTGATGATTGTGTTGAGGTGAAAAATATGAGCCAATCCGACGATTTGAGATGGCTATATTTGTTAGTAACCTAGTGATAGAAAAAAATCGTGATTTACGAGTAAGTTGATTGACAGCGAGTGAATATAAATAATATATGTATGTATATAGATAATGGATTTCTAGACCGAGTGTGCAGGCACAACTTATGAGACAAGCCCTATTATTTATATCCTTTAATGGTAAGTGATCTTGTGTTGTTCAGTTACGTATTATGTGTGTTCCGATATATGTCCTATTGAGACATCGGATGTGTTTTCTAGGCTATGTGCAGGTTTGGGATTGTTATGTTTACAAGAGAAACTCTGTCTAAATTTTCCTAGAATCTAAAGGAGATAAGATATAAGCTTGTGACATGTTCTAATGAGAAGAGATGTCGTGCAACAAGGTAATGGCAGGACGAGATTAAGTTAGGAATATCATTAACAACTACACGAGCTGAGTTAAGTACTATTGAATTGATAGTAACAGTAGTTATAAGAGCGACATTGATACGGTAAAGAGAAATGTTTGGTAGTACTAAGACATGACATGGAAGAGAAAGGGTAACTCCAATAGAGTGTGATACTGGAGTATTGATTGGACGGATAAGTGCGAGTAAGATATGATAAGTTTTCTAGAAACTAAAGTAACAGTACCCAAAGATAGAGGTACGAATACGAAGGGTTATAGTGAATGAGAATACGTTGGTAAAACAATTTATATGGTAAGTGTAATAGAACTGATTAGAAAGAGTAACAGGTTGAGTATGCTTACTTCGCAAGATTTATTCTATTTTACGAGCAGGTTTGCGAACGAGGTAAGGAAGGGGCATTCTATAGCGTTGATTATGATCAAGGTATAATGAGGGCATAACAAGAACAGTAATACAAAGTATAACGAGGAAACGACCAAGGAGGTGACATGTTCTAGATGAATAAAGAGTGAATGCAAGAGTGAAACCAGCAAGCGAGCCATGGGGCAGTAGATGAGAAAGCAAAAAGAATGGATTGTACAAAGGCAGTATATTCTAAAAGACAAAGTGGTACTAAGTTAGGAATAGAGTTCGTCATGCGAAGAATAAAGGATTAACCATAAAATGGGAGGAAATAAGGTAAATTGAGGAGGAAGAACTGTAAAGGAATGAGAAAGAGGAATGGAAAGAGTAGGAAATGCGCTGCAAAGTATGCGCACTTAAGAAGTAGTCGTGTTATGATTAAAAGAAGATGCATCTCCTGCGAATATCCTATACCAAGTTAGAACAAGTAAAGTATATGAAGTAAAGAGTTGAAAAGAAAGATATGATCACGAATTATGGGTTTACCGTACGACGAAAAAGCGATAGAGTAAATCTATCATCAACGACAAATATAATACGATTATGATTGGTCTTGAAATCAGTGTTGAGTGAAAAACAAGAGTAAAAGAATGTGAGGCGTGAGGGGTATCAGTGGCGTATGAGACTTAGGCCCTGGAGAACAAAGATGACGTTACAAGTGAACTTTAAGCACCGAAGAAGAGGGCAAGTGACATTATATGGATGGTATAGATAACTAGACCTACTACTATTGTGAGCATCCCTATGGGGCAGAAAGTTGTTAATTGGAGCGGATTTAGATATTGACTTATAACTACCAAATGAGCTAAGTAAAACACATTCTTGTTCGGATTGCTATGCCGGTTGTATTACTTGATTACAAAACTGCAAGATGAGTATGTTAAGACCTCCCACATGAATTACCGTAGCTATAAATTATAGGAAACACCATAAATGAGATGTAGTATAGTAAGGGATATATGAATTCAAGATTCGAAGGTGAGGCAACAGATTTGAGGATGATACAAGTAAAACCCTTAAAGGGGGGGAAGCGAGTAAGGAAAATACGAGTATAGAGACTGAAACGATGAATCCTATGATGTGACAGATATAGACTCTAAAACAAAAAGTGAGTTATGCAGGACATGAATTGAGCAGAGATCTGAGACTGTGCGGGAAACCATTCGCGAAGACCTTGAACCCCGTGATATTGAGAGCAAATAACTTAAGGGATATTGTAAAAGATAGCGATGCTATACTGGAATGGAGACAAAGGCACTAATGGGAGAGTCGTTGTTAATGATATTGTTATTTATGAGTGACAATTAAGAAAAGGGACCTAAGGTTTTCTTTGGTAGAGCATAAGATAGGAAAAAAAAATAAAGGAAGGAAGGGAGCATGACGAGACGAGTTACTACAGGCAGACAAAAGACTTTTGGTATGAATGACACCGAGCCTTGTCGTGGCTGGATATGCAAAACACCGAACCTTTGTGGCGGGCATGCTATGTAAATGATAAGTATATGAATATAGCCATGGATACGACATGTAAATGAGTACGATTATGAATACGGATACGGATATGGATACATGTATATGTATAGATGTGTATGTACACGAATCACGCAAGAACGATTATGTAACTAGCAAATAATTATGCGTCGCCAATGAAACCAAGTGGGTACTTAAAAGGAGGTGTAGGAGGTAAAAAAGGGCAGGGTAGTCATGATACTCCGGGTCAGTTGAAGCAAAAATATACGGTAAATTGAGTTGAAATGTTGAGTTGGGATTATTGTTAGGGATAAATAGGACAATTACTTGGAATATGACACAAGTACATGCTATACGCTTACTACAGTATCATTGGGGTGCGAAAAATTATGAAGGCAAGAAGATCACTGAATGAAGGGGAAGCTTAGTCCCCGATGCATTAGGCCTTATGAGATTGTGTGCGAAATCGGCAAGGTGGCTTATGAATTAGATCTACCTCCTCATTTGGAGTCAGTTCACCCAGTTTTATGCATCTCGATACTTCGTAAATATGTTGGAAATCCTACTAGAATTATGTCAGTAAATGATGTTCAAGTGACAAGAAAAGTTGACTTATGAAGGGCTACCCATTGCCATATTAGATAGGCAAGTACGGAGCCCTCGAAATAGCGAAGTGGCCTCAGTTAAGGTCTTATGGCAGAATAACAACTGGGAAGAAATGACTTGGGAAGCAGAAGAGAAAATGAAATCCACATATCCACACTTATTCCAACCCCCAGGATAGATTCAAGATGAAACATTAACAATATAAGGTATGTACGTTTACTTTTCAAGCTTTTGGTCGTGTGTGGCCATAGATATGTTGCTATTATGTTGTGGCCCTGTGAGGCAGTGATATTATTGGTTGTTGTGACAGGATGGTAGTGCTATATTATAGGGGAAACTCTGGCGAAATTTTCGTAAAATCCCAAGTGTTTAACATTCGAGGACGAATGTTCCAAAAGGGGGGGGGGGGGGGAGAATGTTACACCTCTCATTTTCATACGTTGAGTTTCGCCGAATGCTAATTGTCCTAGCCTTGGGAAGTAGGATAAATGTTTTGAGGTCATGGGGATAGATATGTCCATCTTGGGTATATAATGGAGAAAAATCATGTTTAGTAAGCCTCGGGAAGGTTTAAGACTCGTCGGATCATCGGAGTTAAGTTTCGGTGGAAGTTGGGTAAAATGTCACATTATGGCGCACTTTGAGGCGCAACATGCGAGCAGCAAACACGCTTTGCGGCCACGCAGTTGCACAGCAAAGTGTGACAGTGAAAATTGGTGTTGTGCGCGGTCTACGACACAACATGCGGCTCGCAAAGTACACTTTGCGTCTAGCAAAGCTTGCCACATGTTGTGTCGGTCCAGAATTTTCTGGACCACTATATATAGATCAAACTCGACCCAAAAATCATATTTTCACCATTTTTGGTCATAGAAACCTCTAGAATATCCTCTCCACTCTTCATCCACAAGAAATCAAAGGAAAGCCAAGATCAACCACTTCAAATCCATGAAAACAAGTGTATGAAACTTAGTAAAAGTTTATCTACTTCAAGAAAACCCAAGGGAAGTGAAATAGGGTTTTGGTGCTAGAAGAGCATTTCCATTCAAGGCTTGTTCATCCATCATCCAAGGTAAGTTTCATGACCATACCATGTTGTTTAAGGTATTGGAAGGCTAAGACACTTGAATTGTAGAAAGACATAGAAAATGGATCATAAATGAGGGAATAGTGTCATTGTTGAATAGTGGTTGGGATGAATGATGAATGTTGGTATGTTGTGATCGTGAATACGTTATAAATGACATTTATACCATGGAATAAGTATTATATATATGATAAAACGCGATAATGAGCTATAACCATAATTGTGGAGAAATCGAAAAGAAATGGTGAATTGTGGTAAATGTAGATAAATGATGATTGTTGGTTGCAATATTGTGAATGTTGATATGAACATTGGGAGCTGATATAAAACATGGGAAAAGTAGTATAAACAAAGGAAATGCTGCCCAATTTTCTCTAGCGTTAGTAAGTCCGTTCTTATAACTGTTAGTTAATGTCGATACAAATTCTCTTGAAGGTAGAACGTGGGCATTAAAGGAGAACAAGTAAGCGATAAATTAGATAAATGTAAAAGGTATGTGAGGCTAGTCCTTTCTTTCTATGGCATGAATCCGATGGTATGATTCTCCTTTCTCTCCATAAATTCTCTATATATCCGGAAAGTCAAGAGTCTATGATCATGAATAGCTATATGAGATGACAGATATGTTATGAGTCCAATGATGATAAGCTTGAGTCTAAAGACTCTAGAGTTCATGTTATGACGTTCCTATAATACTAATGATGTCGTATGTTGTATACACTCACCTCCTCCATTATTCCCTTCGAGGTTAGGCAGAATACCATTAAGTTAAGTATGTCAGGTATTGTAGACACTCACCTTATGTATTGTCCCTTCAAGGTGAGGCAGAGTACCATAAAGTCGATGATGTTATGCTTTGTACACACTCACCTTACGTATTACTTCCTTCAAGGTGAGGCAGGATGTTTGTGAATGCTCCATAATGGAATCGGGGGATCACGACCTTACGTCACCCCAATAAAGTATAGTTGTCCTTGAGTCTTCATGCATGTATTGTGATGAGCATACTATGATGAGTAGATTATGATGAGCATATTATGATGAGCATATGATGATGATATTATACCGTACCTATATGGTCGGGCATATATACACACCACTATAGTGGGCAGCTTATACCCCGGACGCGGGAGGCCTGAACGCATGTTACTTATTATTACACCGTACCTACATGGACGGGCTGCTTATACTTATACATTTATGCATACATGATATGACGATGATTATGAAGTAAGCCAACATGCATTATTTCTTTTATAATTGACAGTCAGTTACAGTTGCTCCTTATTTGATGCTTCTTTTATCTCCTTGACATGTTATTATTACTTATGCCTCTCATACTCAGTACAATGTTGGTACTGACGTCCGTTTTCTTTGGACGTTGTGTTCATGCCCACAGGTAGACAGGGAGGTGACCTTGATCCAGACTCGTAGGGGCTGTTAGCTGACTTGAGAGCACTCCATTGTTCCGGAGGTGCCGTGATTAATCCTTTGTGTATATTCGTGTATATGTATTTTTAGGCATGATATCATAACAATAACAGCTCGAAACAGCCCACCAAGACTACAACATTAAAAATGAAATTTTTGACATTTACTTCGCCAAACTACAAACACACGAGGAAGAGTATAATTTTGTCATGGACAGCAACACCTATGCATATCTATCACCTTATTTCCAGCCCTTCAATCATGAACAAATCACCCTCAATTACCATACAACAATCACGACAACATTAATCAAATTTAATCCGCCATTGCTAAATTGAAACAACACCAACACGGTCTAACAAAACCTTAACGTTAACATATATAATTTCTTGCATCCAATCCCACTTAATAAGAGTTAATCCCTCAATTAAAACATCATCTAATCCAATTACATCATAAAAAAAGAAGGTCTTACCTTAATTTAATTGGAGCAAATTCTACACTCACTTGCACCAATTGCACTATCTCCTCTTCCTCAATTCAATTCCTTATGTTGCTTCCACCTCCTTGGACTTGTAAAGTACCTTAGGATTTATTTTAAGGAGGATTGCCATGGCCGTGAGCAGCCATGGCTAAACTTTGAATTGTTTTCACAAAGTGAGAAGAGGAACAAAGTGATAGTTCATTTGAAATGTAAATCCTTAGTCATCAAAGGCCACATATAGGCAGCCCCTAAATCCTACACGTGCCCCACATAATGAATCATCCAATTTTCTTTCATTTCATTGTATTTTTTTTAAACCGGTGGGGCCCACTTTAATTATCTAATTAGCTACTTAATTAATCAGTAATCTCCACTTAATAATCTAATCATAGTTAATTAATCCCTAATCTCCATTAATATTTCTATACTAATTGGAATTTATAACAAATCGTGCACTAATTAAAATCGAGGGTTAAAAGTCCTTGAACTTACGTCGATTAACTGACGAATAATTCGAAGTACAAAAAAACGGGGTATAACATCCTTCCCCCCTTTGGAACATTCGTCCGCGAATGTTAAACTAATCCTACGCTCCCAATATTTCCTTAAATGTCCTTTTTATTGAATTATGCCCTTCACGTGTGTTTTTCGTTTTTCGATTCCCTTCAATTTGTTATAATGCATTCCAGATCTCTAAGTAACCATTTCCATAATATCTCCTCTTTCTGTTGCTTCTCGAGGTAATAATTCCACGTCATTGTCTTTAAGGTTGACAGTTGTATTGCCAGCTCTTCTGCTGAAATGTTACTCTCTCTCGTCTGCATACTGCTCAGTTGTACTGGCACTGATTGATTCTGACTTGTATTCATGGTGCTCTCGGTCATAACTCGGCTCTCTTTCTTCTCCCATTGTTACTTTATTAAGATGTATCGTTCACTTCACCTTACCTCTTAATCCTTAATTAAGATTTTATAACGTGCAGATGTTCCTCATCGATTCATTAGACTTTACAATCTTTGGAGTATTTATGTCTCCGGCAACCTGTAGACCCTTCGTAACTCTACAAATAAAACGAAATTTCCCAAGATGTAATATTATTTTACTTCAATAACCTTACATCGCTCTGCTGTTACAGTCCATATTCTGAAATCTTCAGCATCATGTATCACTTCTCGACTTCCTTTTAAAAGATTTTAACTGTCACTTTGCTTTTAGCTCTTAATCTTCATCTTTAGAGTTGGTTATCAAGTCGGGATTGAGGATTTACACCCTATGACTCAGCTCTATAGCACGATTTAAGATACAAAGAAGGGTAACCATCCGGAATGCCCTGCAGCCTTCTGTTTATAAGTGTGGCGCGCTTCACACCCATAAACAAGACTCTACTGGGCACGGCTCGTAGACCAACCCTAGGACGAACTGCTCTGATACCAATTTGTCACACCCTAACCTTGGTAAGGCGTGACTGGCACTTGACACCATACAGCAACCGAGCGAACCAACTGTAACTCACATTTTCTGTATCTCGAAAGACAACATAAGACCAAGGTACTATAAGCCAAAGGGGCACAAGCCCAAAAGATAATGTACTTACATCTTCAAACTAATCTCGAGTGCATGTACGGGTAATGATATCCGTAATAATGATACAACATAGTATAAGTCGAGATACTTATAAGATATCTAACTGTGCATATCTGTCTACGAGCCTCTATAAGAGTACATGACATAAAGTGGCCGGAACAAGGCCCCGCCATACCCATGCAAATGCATATGCAGCCATGCTGACTCACAGGGCAACTCCGAAGCAAGTGGAATGCCACAACTCTGCCTGCTGAGCTGGTATCCTTACTGACAGAAATGTCAAGCTGTATCTCAAGACCTGCGGGCATGAAACGCAGCGCCCCCAGCAAAGGGACGTCAGTACGAGCAATGTACTGAGTATGCAAGGCGGAAAGTGCAACAAAATAGTCATATACTAAAGATGAGAAGAATAAGGATCAACCTGGCATTTCTGAACTACCGATGGAAATCTAGCATATGTATACATACCTCTTCATCTTCTTGCTATCTTTACTAGGTCTGTATACCCTACCATAGTCCTAGTTACCTTTTCATCAAACGTTATCTGAACATGTATTGCGGCGTGCAACCCGATCCATAAATGATACATGTCTCTCTCTATACTCTCGTAATCGCCCGTCCGATTATCGCCCGACGGTAGAGCGCAACTGCCCGACTGATCAGCGGTAACTGCCCGACCGGCCGTAGCATGGTGGTAACTGCCCGACTGGCGGCAGTCCAGTTGTAAATATATACATCTGCCCAACCGGCCGTAGCACAGTGGTAATAACTGCCCAACCAGCCGTAGCCTGGTGGTAAACACATATCTGCCCAACCGGCCATAGTCCGGTGGTAACATCTGCCCGATTTATCGTAGACCAGTGGTAATTATAATCAACATCATAACTAAACACCTACAAGTAATCTCTATGCCCTACCCGTGGTCATCACTTAACCGTAGGGTCTACATAATCACATAAAACTTATAAGCACAACTCAGGTCATTAGTACTTCTTCCCGCTTGACTAAACATTAACCAAGTCTTAAGATACAACCTAAACCTCTCTTCGAACACTAAATACCTCATTAGAGATCCTCTGCTAGCACCCTATTCATGTCCTATGAAACATTCCTTAAGAACCTGTTCCTAAACTCATTGGATTATTATTATTATTATGGAACCGTCGTCATGAACACGTCTCACCTTGGAGGAACAAAGTCATAAGATGAGATCAACATCAATGAATAACATCAATAGCCATGAAACAAGCTCAAGGATATCATAAGAACATCGGGAATTGTAAGCTTTGGTACTTTTAGAAACGAGTTTATTGAAGATGTCATGTGTAGGTTCACAACAAAGGAATCATGCCTTAAGAAAGAAAGGTTTAGCCTTAACATACCTGGAATCTTGCTCCTTGACCTTTCCACTTATCTCCTGACTTGTAATCTACACATAAAATCGTTCATACTATTATTAGGCTCACCATCATACACTTGTCTTAAGCCTTTAATTAAAATCCCTTTAGAATCTGCCGAAATTCGGGTAGCATCTCCCCTGTTTATATGCTAACCCGAAATCATAATCCAGCAACCAATAACAACAACAACAATACCAACATCAATAACATCATTTCCAACACCAATATGTACCATAAAACAGCCCACACGCTGTTTTTCAACTTCAATAACAAACAACTTACTGCACAATTATTTAACGACTTTATGTCTGTAAATAAACCTTAAATAATACCAAGAGAGAAAGATTCATACCTCTTTTCTTTTTAAGACAACAATACCCTCAATATCCATGCTAAAATCCACCACAAAACAATACTAGAATTACAACCATGCGTTACCCGGACCTAAACCACTACTCCGCGACTTAAAAATTGCTCACTTTTTGTTTCCCTCTCTCTCTCTCTTCAATTTCTGGAAATTTCCAGAAAAATCTGATGTAAAAAGAGGGTTCTTACCCTTTTTATAAGGGTCAAATTCGGTTCGGGTTTACTGCAGCAGTTATTGTAGCAAGTCGGTTACTGTAGCAGCATTGTGGCCGCCCGGTTACTGTAGCAGCGTTTCTGCTCTGTCAGCTGAAATTGTAACGTCCATAATTCTCTACTCCGATATCCTATTGACGGGCGGTTTATTGAGTTGGAAACTAGACTCGACGAAATTCATTTTGGGATTTTGTTTGACCTTAAAACACTTCATATGCTAAGAGATATTTGTCCCCCAAGTTGGACAAAAATTGCTCCTCATATTTTCTCCAAAGTCCGACAAACTTAATTTCCTTGATTAACTTGCCCGCCAATCCTTTCATAGCTTACTATATGAAATTAAATCCTTATAACCATAATTTAAACACATATAAGCTCACACACCTCCTGAAAGGTAGCTCGAATCTCGACATACGAAACTACGGGGTGTAACACCTGTATATTGCTGGAGTTACACCTGACTTTATTTCTAATTTTATAGTTGAGTTTCACTTCACTGTGGGGGTGATACCTTTCAAATACTTGGGTGTACCATTATCTTCTAGAAAGTTGACTATTAGTCAATGTATGCCATTAGTGGAAAAGATTGCTGCTAGAGTCAAGTGTTGGACATCCAGATTTCTCTCATATGGGGGCAGATTACAGCTCATAAAGAGTGCCCTCTTTGAAATGCAAACATATTGGGCACAAGTGTTCCTCCTACCTAAGAAGGTTCATACACTAGTCACTAGTGTAAGCCCAAATTAGCTGGAGGGTTAAACATACTTGACTTTTACACTTGGAACAAAGCCGCTATTAGTAAGTTACTGTCACGACCCGACTAGCGGCCGTGACGGGTACCCGGGGCTAACCACCGAGCACCACTTATCCCACTACTCATCATACTCATTAAGCGTTCTTTTATCAAATTCATACTCAAAACATAGAAAAATCATTTTTCGTTGGAAACATAATTACTTTATATATATATATATATATATATATATATATATATATATATATATATATATATATATATATATATATATATATATATATATATACATAAGCCCTTCGTCTTTCAAAATAATAATACATACACCATAGTAGCATCGTGAGACCATACTACCCACACATAAGTATCAACGAGCCTCTACTAGAGTACTAGACATATGGACGGGACAAGACCCCGTCGTGCCCAAATACATATACACAAAAGGATAAACCCAATTAGCACCTCCGGAATAATGGAGTGCTCCTGTAAATCTGCTGATAGCTCCTATAGGTCTGCACCGTCTCCCTGTCTACCTGTGGGCATGAACACAGCGTCCAAAGAAAACGGACGTCAGTACGAATATTGTACTGAGTATGTAAGGCATGAATGAAATAGACATGATAGAGAAATCATAAGTCATAAGGTGAAGGCAAGACCTGCGTGACCTTTAAGGATGAATACATCTCATACATATATCATATATACATAATCGTAGTACACGAATCATCATAGCGTATACATCATTGTGTTATATAATTCATCATCGTAGTACCGTATCGGCTCATACCCATAAAACATTATTCGTATTCGGCCACGTAGTGGCTCGACAATATCCATATTCGGCCACGTAGTGGCTCGACAATAACACATACATCTTATAAGCTTATCGTAACCTTTCATTAAAGCATATATTTGAATTTAAAGACAATCTATTACAATATCGGGGTGACATAAGGTCGAGAACCCCCAATTACATTATGGAGCATTCATAAGTATTCTGCCTCACCTTGAAGGAATTAGCATATAAGGTGGGAGTATACAACAAACAACATCAATAGATCATAGCTAATATCGTTAGCTTTATAGAAACATTATACCATGAACTCTAGAATCTTTAGACTTAAGCTCATCATCTTCATTATCGTGCTCATAATATGTCACTTATCTTTATCTCACGTGGCTATTTATGAACATAAACTCTTAGTTTCGGAATATCAAAAAGTCATGGAGAGGTAGGGAACATAATATACATAGAAGTTACATAAGGATCATTAGCTTCGTAAGAATGTCGTATCCCGAGCTTTAGGACTTCTAGACTTATATTCATCATCGGTATCGTCATGCTCGTAACACATCTCTTTTCTTTATCCTATATGATGCTCTTTATAATCGTAGACTCATAGTTTTCGATACGTAGGAAAATCACGAAGAAGGAGGGAATATCATATCATAGGATTCATGCCTTGGAAAGAAGGGACTAGCCTTACATACCTTTTCCTTTAGCTATTCTACCGCTTGATCGTTCTCCTTCAATGCTCATATCCTTACCTTTAAGGGTGTTCGTATTAACATTAGTTAGGCGATTATAAGAACGTGCTTTCTAAAGCTAGAGAAAATTGGGCAGCATTTCCTTTGTTTCTACTACTTTCTCCATATCATATATCAACTCCCAAACATCCATAACAACATTAAAAATATAATAGGAAACAATCATCATTCATCTACATTATCCACATTTCACAATTTCACTTCAATTTCTCCATAATTGTGGTTATAGCTCACTTTCGCGTTTTCTCACATATAATACTTACCCCATGTTCTAAATGTCATTTATAGCGGACTTATAATCACCACATACCAATATTCATAATTCACCCCAAACTACTACTCAACAATGACACTATTCACCCATTCATGACCCATTTCCTATATCCTTCTACAATCCAAGTGTTTTAACTTTTCAACACCTTAAACAACATGGAATGATCATCAAACTCACCTTAGATAATGGAAGAATAAGCCTTGAGTGGGAATTCCCTTCTTGCACAAAAACCCTAGTCCACTTCTCTTGGGATTTCTTGGCTTAGATGAACTTTGTTATATTTCATACACTTGATTTTGTGGGTTTGATGAAGTTGATCATGAATATTTCTTGAGTTCTTGTGGATGAAGAGTAGAGAGGGTTTTCTAGAGTGTTTCTGAAGTGAGAGGTGAAAATGGAATGAAATAAATGAACTTGGGTCCTCTTATATAAATCATATAATCTGTCCCGACACGGACATACGGACCAACATACGGTTCGTACATTTTATACGGGCCGTATGTTTGGTCCAGTGAAGGTTGCCCTTCTGGGATAAATATACGGCCTAACATACGGCCAGTATAATTTATACGGCCAGTATGTTGGGCCGTATAATGCCCAGCTATTCCGATCTCATTCTCGTCGACTCGTTTGATCTCCAATCCTCATGGAACCTTTTTGGCACTTGTTTAACACTTTAATACCAATCTAAGGGATGTTATCACTCTTCCCCAAGACATCATTATGCCATCCTTAACTTGTCACTCGAAATTCTTACCCGACACACAACTTACCCCTCGCTTTCCTTGACAACCTTCTTCCCTCACCTCAAATGTCTTTAAAATTTCGATTAGGAGCGTCAAACGCTATTTCTTACTTATCAAAACATCGTATATGTCGTGCCCTTCATTAGTCTATTCACTTTACGTTAACGGAAAATTTCCAAGGTGTAACAGTTACTTTGGGCAGTAGCCATGAAGCAAGATAAGCTTTGGGTTCTTTGGATACGTAGTTACTACATTAAGGGTAGAAGATTGGAGGACATGTTTTGTTACATCCCGAATTTTCATGTGTTGGAAAGTGTGCGAGTTAAATGATATTGGTAACGAAAACGAGGTTATCCTCCCAAGCTTGTGGGTGGTTATAGTAATGGTACAGATGTGTTATAAATATTTGAAGTTAAACAAATCTAAGAAAATAAGTTTTGTCGAGGTTCGAAATTTATTTGATGAAATACGGTCCAAGCTATAATATCCCGTATTTTTGGACTAGAAAAATTTAATCGTCCAATATGAGTAAAATTACCCGAGCCCGAAAAATTCGATCATATTCAAGGATGAAAATCAAGAGCTCGGTGTACAAAGAGTTTGAGGTCCCGAAATAATTTAGGACTTAACAAGTGTGACCACGGCGATTGAAAATAAAATTTTATGTGTACCAAAAGGAACTATGGACTAGTGCTATGTCACATAATCATGGCAATGAGTATATAAAGTATATTAAAAATAATTGTTATTAAGGTGAATTGAGATCAAGAAATTAATTAAGATTATTGGATAGCTATTAATGGACATAGTCCACGTGTTTTATTTAAAATGGGCTGCAAGCTTGCAAATATATACACATACACGTTGTGCCTTGGTGTCAAATAGATGATAACTATTTAAAAGAATTGGGCCAGCCATGGTGCACGTGTAAAAGGCCAAGTTGATGATGACTTTGTGTCATTCTCTTTATATACATAATTGGTTAAAAGGGGGCTGTAGTGGAAAAAAAAATTAATTAATTAGTTAGTGGTTTTGCTAGATGAGCATTGTGAGGTTTTCCACGTGCCCAATGGCTATCATAATGAAGTGGTAGTGACTACTATTCACAAATGCTTCAGTGGCAGGTAAGTAATAGGTGTTAAATGATGTGGGGCCCTAATTTTGTGGAGAATATTATTGATAATATCCCATTTAATTGAAGAAGTCTTCCAAATATAGATACACCAATTTCTCAAAGGTAGACATTTTTTTACAAATGAAATAGGCAGCAACGTATTCTCCTGAATCAACAGCTACGTGAATTGTATCTGGGGTAGAAGCAGTAACATTTGTCATTCCAAATATGTTTGCTCATGAAGCAACAATTCGACTTTTTCCCACCGCTTCAATTTCATTGTTCCATTTCATCGCGTTGTTAAATTCGGGCTTTCTTCAAAATAAAGTAAGGTGGAAGAGGAGTAGTTCTTAGCATATAAGGTAAAAATTCTCCTCTCCTAGGTATAATTAAATTCGTCCAGGTCATAGTTAAATTCTGAGATGCGAACTACAAAATTAATTGCGGGAAATCGGATAAATTGTTATTTCTATCATATGGACGGTTTGGTGGTTGTTGTAAATTGTTTGGTGTGCTGGAATATCATGGGGATTGGTTGTAGTTTTAGTTGTTATTATTATTTTTTTTTGTTGCCGTTATACTATGTATATACCAAAATAAAGAAGTGTATACAAGTATTGGTATACAGATGTATATTGGGCTGTTTTGGAAGTGATTTAAGAATGGATTTAATTCTAGTTTGATATGAAATTGTCGGAATTGTTGTTGTTGGTATGTTGATTGATGTTTAGGTTGAATTGGAATCTCGAGGATTGTTAAGTTTTTAAGGGAGATGCTGTCCGTTTCGTTTTAGAATTAATTTATTTATTAATATATATGATATACGAAAGCCTTCTTAAGTCACGTGCATATTCTTACGACTATAGGTTTGGCATACTAATTGTGAAAATATCGTGATTAAGTTGAGTTCCTTGGACGACGTAAGGTATGTAAAGCTAACCCTTCTTTCTTTTGGCATGATCTTTATGAAATAAACAAACGATGTGTATATGATTCCAAAGAAGTTCTTATTCTTAGAGCCACTAGAATGGCTAATGTTCTTGACTTCCAGAAGCTATTTCATTATGTCTTGATACGTGTATATGATTCCAGAAGTTCTATTTTGATAAAATCCGTATTGACATTCGAAAGGTACTGGATATCGCTATTGTCTTGATTTTCAAAAGATGATTCGTTTTAAATATTCTATTGAGTTCTTGAATTCCATAAGCTATTTCATGTTAGCTTGATATGTGTCTATGATTCCCGAAGTTCCATTTGACATAATCTATGATGATATTTGAGTGATACTTGACATGACAGACTCCTTTGACACTCAAGTGTTAGTTTATTTTACTTATTCTATTGAGCCTCGGATGATGACTTGGTTTGTATATGGTCACTCACTACTCTGCTCGTGCATGCTGTCATGACGGCTTTCACCAAGTCCCGGGCCGGGTATGTTATCGTGCATAGTGTCACTACATTATTCACCGAGTCCCTTACTAGAGGGCCGGGTACGGTATATGTATATGATGATATGATGATATGTTTATGGCACCGAGTCCCATGATGGGCCGGGTATGGTATACGTGTACACGACTTTATTCACCGAGTCCCTTACTAGAGGGTCGGGTACGGTATATGTATATGATGATATGATGATATGATTATGGCACCGAGTCCCATAATAGGCTGGGTATGGTATATGATAATGATATGCATGATTTTGTTTCGTAAAGCACAGGTACAGTGATTTCTTGATTATCATACTTGTCTCCTAGAATCTCTACTTCAGTTATGATCTTCCTTAATGTATTTCATGCTTTATATACTCAGTACATATCTCGTACTGATCCCCTTTCTTCGCGGGGGGGGGGGGGGGGGGGGGTTGCGTTTCATCTCCGCAGGTACAGATACTCGGTTTGGTGACCCTCCAGCTTAGGACTTCTGCTTAGCTGTTTTGGAGAGCTCCATTGTTCCGGAGCCTAGATTATTTTGGTACAGATCTATTGATGTAGATTTACGCATATCCAGTGGTACGGCGGGGCCCTGTCCCGTCATATTTCACTATTGATACTCCTAGAGGTCTGTAGACATATGTGGGTTGTATATAGGTTATGGCCAGCTGTGTCGATATGATTTGTTCTGGATATTCCCGTATGTAGTGGCAGCCTTGTCGGCGTGCGTATTGTATTATGCTTTGGTTAGCTGTGACTCCTCAGGAGACAGGTTTATGACATGTGACGCTATGAATCTTTAGTTGCCTTTACAAGTTTCCATACAGTCCTCAGTTCAGTCTGACTATGTCTAGCAGGTTTGTATATGAGTGTCCAACTCGGGCACTAGTCATGGCCCATGGGGTTGGGTCATGACAAAAGTGGTATCAGAGCAGTTCATCCTCGGAGTGTCTATAGACCGTGTCTAGTAGAGTCTTTTTTATCGGTGTGTTATGCACCACATCTATAAACAGGAAGCTACAGGACATTTAGGATGTTACTTTTCCTTCTTACTCTAGATCGTGCGATAGAGCCAAGAGATAGGAAATGATATCCCATATATACTGACTTTTGATTTCAGCAGGAGAGTGGTGTCGACAAGAGAAGATAAATAATGCTACTGGGAGTTACAGAGGTAAGATATTTCATTGAGGTTACGTTAGCAAAAATCTTATATACAGAATGGCGAACCGATCCTCATCAAGGTAAGTTATTGTAAGTATAGTAAGAAAGTGGATTTGATGTACATATTGATGATACGTTCAGTTATAAAGTGTGAACAGGAGGAGCTGAAGAAATCAGTAAAAAGATAAGTAACGGTAAGCAGGGTATATGTTAGATATGGTATGAACGTTGCAGGTATGATTGAGACCTGCAGTTAAAGATTGAAAGGGAAAGTAAACAGGAAAGTATAACAGGTACCGTTCGAGTTGGACATACGAGGTAAGTTCATTACTTCCATACCGTTGTTAATATTGGGAGCCCTGTGTGGCTATGATATGATATGATAAGATATGTATGTATATATGTTGGCCCTGTGAGACATTGTTGGTATTTCCTACGTGCAGGTTTTGGATAGTAAGAAATACAGAGGAAACTCTGCCAAAATTTTCTTAGAAATAAAAAGGAAATGCTAGGACAATTTGGAAGGGCTTGTGATAATAAGAGATGATTTAGAAAAGGCTGGCAAATCTTAATAGAGTGTTATATTAAGGTATCAACTGAATTGACAAGCAGGGATAAATTACGATGGGCTTATAGTTAGAAAAAGTAATAGTATGATCGAGACAAGAGTACAGAGGAAGAAGAATTGTGACGAACATGAATGTATTGATAAGACAGCTTGTGAAGTATTAAGGATAAGATTGATCAGAAAGGGGAAAAGGTTAAGTACGCCTGCTCCACGGAGTGTAACTGAACTATAGCAAGAATCGGGAATAAGATTAAGAAGTGTTACACTATAGGATTGATTACGAACAGGATATCATGTGAATATAATAAGGATTGTTATGAAAATGAGTAAAGCCTAGCGAGGAAGTAACTAAGAGATATGATGTGATCTATGTGACTAAAGTATAAAGGCAAATGTGAAATGGGAAGGCAAGGTATAGAACGAATAAGAGGGAGTTATAAAGTCCTATAGGGAAAGTTCGGAATAGAGATTATGTGATAACGGAAATGAAAGCGAGCGTAAGAAAAGAAGGAGTTAATTAAAAGAATGAAATAAGAAGAAAGCGAGCGGGATAATAGTGTAGTAATGGGTTATGACATGTATAGCCAAGAAAACGAGTAATATAATTGACGGAACTTAAAAAGACCAAACTACAGAAAAGTGAGCAACGAGGTAGAATGAGTGCTAGAAAATGATTAATATGACAAGAACAAACAGGGATGAATAGGATACGTTTTGAAAATGAGAAAGGGGTTATGTAGAAGTAGTGTTTTCCGAAGGATACAGAGGTAGCATGAGATTCCTGGTGTATAGAATAAAAGATGGACATAGACTGGAGACGTGGTAAGGAAATTCTAAAGGAAACACCTAAGATAGACATGATTAATTGAGTACGAGTATAGAACAAAAGGGAAATATATAGTTATGAACTTAAAGGTTTAGTGTGAAGACAAGGTGATAAGATAAGACCATTATTAAGACGAACTTAATAAGATTTTGAGTAAGTTAGAGGTCAGTGTTGGGTACACAACAAGGGTGAAAGAGCCTAAAGCATAAAGGAGTACTGCGTGTATATGATTTCACCTCGGAAATAGTGAAATCCTTAAAGGACAAAGACTGTAGGCCTGAGGAACAAATAATGTATTGTAAATTTATTAAAGGAAACAGATGATATAGGTTGGGATAAAGATAATATTACAAGAGAACTTTGGACACTTATCATCGGAATGTAAGTGCTATCTAATTTAGAATTTGGAACGACTATAAGTACTAACTAATCATTGATTGAAGTAAGTGGAATGTGGCCTTGGATGTGTTGCTACCTGGGTTGCATTACCCGAGTACAGATGATCAGATGAGATTTTATACTATATATAGAAAAGTTCTTGTCGCCTTGTGATTTTGTTAAGGGTTCGTACGTGGATAACCAAAGTCATAAATTATAAAGAAAAGACATGGATATGGTAGAGTATACCAAGTGAGTTGGGAAAAAAAAAGATCAGACGAATGTGAGATTGGAAATAGGGACATAGATTAGAATATAAACAGATAATGGTATAAGTATACCCTAAAAGGGGGGAAGCGGGTGAGAGAAATGCGAGTGTAAGATGGAAACAATTGACCCTGCAATGTATTTGACATGGATACTTAAACTGCAAGTGAGATCCCTTGCTGAAACAAGTTAGTAAGATCTGAGAGCCAGCAATAAACGGATAGAAGATAGGATGATATTTGAGACAGTGTTGAGAATCATTTGTAAAGGTCTTGAATTGTATGACATTAATAGTGGGTGCTTATAAAAAGAAAGAGTACGACAAGAGAATGGTGACGAGTAACTTGAGAGATATTATAAAGGATAGCAATGCTATACTTAGAGGCTAAGATTTGGCAATAGAGTTGTGCGCTAATGATATTGCGACTTATAAGTAGCAAAGGGAAGGGATAGAAAATCTCCTATAGTAGGATATGAGAAAATCAAAGGGGTGAATAAAGGAGAGGAAAGGAGTATGAAAAGAAAGGTTACGAACGAGTTTTAGTACGAATATGTAAAGCATAATGAATCAGGAGAAGGAAAAACTATGACTAAGATTGGATATATTTTATATAAGTTGTACAAGAATAGTTATGCAACCTACGAATGTTTGTATGCTAAGAATGAGACCAAGTGGGTACTTGATAAGAAGAGTAAGGATTTAGTAATAACAATGCGGTTACGATATTTCGGGTACATCAAGGAAAGGTGTAAGATGGTTTGAGCCAAATTACCGAGATAGAATTAATGCTGAGGGAAAATAGGACATGACCATGGTTGAGCCGAAGATTTATCCCTATATCAATTGTAAGATACGAGAGGAGAATGCATGGTAAAGCATAAAGACTAGTGAAACGAGGCTAAGGTATTTGAGCACCTTTGCATATTTTTGTAAAGATTGCAACATAATGTATGACAGAAAAACTAAGAGCAAAATTTGAGTAAAGAGGCAGTAGAAGTGTTTGAATTAAAAAATAGGAAACGACATGAGATAATATGCCTAAAGTGTTATAAGTTGGATTAAGGGAAACAGTTTAAGCGAGATGACCAGAATAAGCGGGATTACTGGATGACAGTGAATTTATAGGTCAAATAAAAAATTCCTTCAGAATTATACCAGTTAATGATAGTCAGATCACAAAGCAGCTATGTAAAGATATTATATGAGGGAACCCTAACGCTACTTGATGGCCAACTCTAAAGATCGAGATAAGGGCAAAAAGGGTAAGGTGACAGTGAAAGTCGAAAAGTGATATATGATGCCGAAGATTCCAGAAGATGGGCTGTAACAGCTGAGCAATGTAAGGTTACTGAAGTGAAATAATGCTACACCAAAGGAAAATTTATTTTACTCGTAGAATCTGCGAAGGGTCTAAAAGTTACTAGAGGCATGAAATACTCTAGGGATAATAAAGTCTAATAAATTGACGAGGAACGTCTACGCGTAAGAGGTAGGATGAAGTGAACGATACATCTTAAGGAAGTAACTTATAGAAGAAGAAAGAGTCGAGTTATGACTAAGTGCACCAGAGAAAAAAGTAAGATTTCAGCGGGAGAGCTCGCAATACAACCGTCAACCAACTGCGAAATGAAAAGGAAAGTAAAGACAACGGCGTGGAATTATTACCTCGAGAAGCAACAGAGAGAGGAAATATTACGGGAATAGTTACTTAGAGATCTGAAATGTATTATAATAAATTGAAGGGAATCGACCAACGAAAGAGGCATGTGAAGAGTATAACCCAGTAAAAGAACATTTAAGGAAGTATTGGGAGCGCAGGACTAGTTTAACATTCGAGGACGAATGTTCTAAAGAGGGGAAGGATGTTACATCCCGTATTTTCATGTGTTGGAAAGCGTGCGAGTTAAATGATATTGGTAACGAAAACGAGGTTATCCTCCCAAGCTTGTGGGTGGTTATAATAATGGTACAGATGTGTTATAAATATTTGAAGTTAAAAAAATCTAAGAAAATAAGTTTTGTCGAGGTTCGAAATTTATTTGATGAAATACGGTCCAAGCTATAATATCCCGTATTTTTGGACTAGAAAAATTTAATCGTCCAATATGAGTAAAATTACCCGAGCCCGAAAAATTCGATCATATTCAAGGATGAAAATCGAGAGCTCAGTGTACAAAGAGTTTGAGGTCCCGAAATAATTTAGGACTTAACAAGTGTGACCACGGCGATTGAAAATAAAATTTTATGTGTACCAAAAGGAACTATGGACTAGTGCTATGTCACATAATCATGGCAATGAGTATATAAAGTATATTAAAAATAATTGTTATTAAGATGAATTGAGATCAAGAAATTAATTAAGATTATTGGATAGCTATTAGTGGACATAATCCACGTGTTTTATTTAAAATGGGCTGCAAGCTTGCAAATATATACACATACACGTTGTGCCTTGGTGTCAAATAGATGATAACTATTTAAAAGAATTGGGCCAGCCATGGTGCACGTGTAAAAGGCCAAGTTGATGATGACTTTGTGTCATTCTCTTTATATACATAATTGGTTAAAAGGGGGCTGTAGTGGAAAAAAAAATTAATTAATTAGTTAGTGGTTTTGCTAGATGAGCATTGTGAGGTTTTCCACGTGCCCAATGGCTATCATAATGAAGTGGTAGTGACTACTATTCACAAATGCTTCAGTGGCAGGTAAGTAATAGGTGTTAAATGATGTGGGGCCCTAATTTTGTGGAGAATATTATTGATAATATCCCATTTAATTGAAGAAGTCTTCCAAATATAGATACACCAATTTCTCAAAGGTAGACATTTTTTTACAAATGAAATAGGCAGCAACGTATTCTCCTGAATCAACAGCTACGTGAATTGTATCTGGGGTAAAAGCAGTAACATTTGTCATTCCAAATATGTTTGCTCATGAAGCAACAATTCGACTTTTTCCCACCGCTTCAATTTCATTGTTCCATTTCATCGCGTTGTTGAATCCGGGCTTTCTTCAAAATAAAGTAAGGTGGAAGAGGAGTAGTTCTTGGCATATAAGGTAAAAATTCTTCTCTCCTAGGTATATTTAAATTCGTCCAGGTCATAGTTAAATTGTGAGATGGGAACTACAAAATTAATTGTGGAGAATCGGATAAATTGTTATTGCTATCATATGGACGGTTTGGTGGTTGTTGTAAATTGTTTGGTGTGCTGGAATATCATGGGATTGGTTGTAGTTTTAGTTGTTATTATTTTTATTTTTTTGTTGCCGTTATACTATGTATATACCAAAATAAAGAAGTGTATACAAGTATTGGTATACGGATGTATATTGGGATGTTTTGGAAGTGATTTAAGAATGGATTTAATTCTAGTTTGATATGAAATTATCGGTATTGTTGTTGTTGGTATGTTGATTGATGTTTAGGCTGAATTGGAATCTCGAGGATTGTTAAGTTTTTAGGGGAGATGCTGCCCGTTTCATTTTAGAATTTAGTTATTTATTAATATATATGATATACGAAAGCCTTCTTAAGTCACGTGCATATTCTTATGACTATAGGTTTGGCATACTAATTGTGAAAATCTCGTGATTAAGTTGAGTTCCTTGGACGACGTAAGGTATGTAAAGCTAACCCTTCTTTCTTTTGACATGATCTTTATGAAACAAACAAACGACGTGTATATGATTCCAAAGAAGTTCTTATTCTTAGAGCCACTAGAATGGCTAATGTTCTTGACTTCCAGAAGCTATTTCATTATGTCTTGACACGTGTATATGATTCAAGAAGTTCTATTTTGATAAAATCCGTATTGACATTCGAAAGGTAATTGATATGGCTATTGTCTTGATTTTCAAAAGATGATTCGTTTTAAATATTCTATTGAGTCTTTGAATTCCATAAGCTATTTCATGTTAGCTTGATATGTGTCTATGATTCCCGAAGTTCCATTTGACATAATCCATGATGATATTTGAGTGATACTTGATATGACAGACTCCTTTGACACTCAAGTGTTAGTTTATTTTACTTATTCTATTGAGCCTCGGATGATGACTTGGTTTGTATATGGTCACTCACTACTCTGCTCGTGCATGCTGTCATGACGTCTTTCACCGAGTCCCGGGCTAGGTATATTATCGTGCACAGTGTCACTGCATTATTCACCGAGTCCCTTACTAGAGGGCCGAGTACGGTATATGTATATGATGATATGATGATATGTTTATGGCACCGAGTCCCATGATGGGCCGGGTATGGTATACGTGTACACAACTTTATTCACCGAGTCCCTTACTAGAGGGCCAGGTACGGTATATGTATATGATGATATGATTATGGCACCGAGTCCCATAATGGGCCGGGTATGGTATATGATAATGATATGCATGATTTTGTTTCGTAAAGCACAGGTACAGTGATTTCTTGATTATCATACTTGTCTCCTGGAATCTCTACTTCGGTTATGATCTTCCTTAATGTATTTCATGCTTTATATACTTAGTACATATCTCGTACTGACCCCCTTTCTTCGGGGGTGGGTGGGGGGGCTGTGTTTCATGTCCGCAGGTACATATACTCGGTTTGGTGACCCTCTAGCTTAGGACTTCTGCTTAGCTGTTTTGGAGAGCTCCATTGTTCCGGAGCCTAGATTATTTTGGTACAGATTTATTGATGTTGATTTACGCATATCCAGGGGTACGGCGGGGCTCTGTCCCATCATATTTCACTATTGATACTCCTAGAGGTCTGTAGACATATGTGGGTTGTATATGGGTTATGGCCAGCTGTGTCGATATGATTTGTTCTGGATATTCCCGTATGTAGTGGCAGCCTTGTCGGCGTGCGTATTGTATTATGCTTTGGTTAGCTGTGACTCCTCAGGAGACAGGTTTATGACATGTGACGCTATGAATCTTTAGTTGCCTTTACAAGATTCCATACAGTCCTCAGTTCAGTCTGACTATGTCTAACAGGTTTGTATATGAGTGTCCAGCTCAGGCACTAGTCATGGCCCATGGGGTTGGGTCGTGACATGTTTATTCCAAAACAATCCAGTTGGATAGTCAGGAAGATAATTGCTACTAGAGAATGGTTCTCTACAGTTGCAATCTCTGTTATACCTACACTACAACTGCCCATAAAAGAGGGGAAGTACAGTATTAAAATTGCTTATGGGATGATGCTTCCTCAGTACCCAAAGGTGAACTTGAAATCCTTGGTGATACTTCAAGGCCCTATACCTAGGCACCAATTTATTATATGGTTAGCATTGCACCAAAGACTGTCAACAGTAGATAGATTGAGAAAATGGGGCATACAAGTGCAAACAGACTGTGTTTTATGTGAAAATGTAGTGATTGAATCTCATGAACACCTATTCTTTGATTGTGGATATTCTCAACATATATGGGCAGCTATTTTACAGTGGGTGGGACTGAACAGAGACATTGGCTATTGGCACAGTGAAGTAGAATGGTTGGGCAAGAAGGTAAGGAGCAAAAGACCATGGAATGTTATACTTGGTTTCCTCTTTACAGCAACGGTTTATCATGTTTGTATGGAGAGAAACAATCACAGGTTTAACAAGCAGAAGAAGACATTCGAGTCTCTCATCAGAGATATTGCTCTGCAACTACATATTGTGGGGCAAAAACATGTTAGATGGGCACTTTGTTTGCATAGATTAAATAGATTTCCAAGGGTGTAAGACCACACCTGAACATATAACAGGTTGGTCACTATAGAGTGTTTGATATTGTTCTTATTGGTTAGTGTGGAGAATCCTAGCTGAGTCCAAAGCTAGTTGTAAATATTTGCTACTGGTTGAATAAAATATTTTCACTTGACCAAAAAAAAATGGAAGGTCCTATGAAAGACATGTAATTATGATGATGGCTCTACTATTTCCCGATTCTCCCATCTTAGGCTATTTCTCATCCTGTCTCTTATGCTCCTATTATAATGTTGATTATGCTTTACATACTCAGTACAGTATTCGTACTGACGTCCTTTTGTTTGTGGACGCTGCGTCATGCCCGCAGGTGGTCAGGGAGACAGTCTTGATCCATAGCTTTGTTATTCAGGGACTACATAGAGGGGCTCCATTTCATCAGGAGCTACAACTTTTGGTATTATTCTTTTGTGTACATACATGGGCACAACGAGGTCCTGTCCCACCTATATGATGTTACCTACTCTTCTTAGAGGCTCATAGATAGGTCTATATGGTTAGATGCCTTGAAGCCTTGTCGGCTTATATTTTGTATATCATTTTGATAGCCTCGTTGGCTTATGTACGTTGAAATGGGTATAGTTGTTAGTGATGTTATGAATGTATCGTTGCCCAATAAGATTAGCATGAATAACAGATAGAAATTAAGATTAAGCTATATGGCCACCTAGATGTAAATGTGGATGTACGATAAGAGGTTCCCCAGGTGGGTTAGCACCAGGTGCCCGTTGTGGCCCTCCGGTTGGGTCGTGAGATCATACCATAGGAATCATGCTTTTGAAAGAATGGGACGAGCCTTAATATACCTGTTCAGCCACCAACTACCTATGCTTATCTGTCGGAGCCCGCAAGTCTACATATAAGACCATTCATACTATGATTAGGCCCATTGTTATATACTTACTCTAAGCCTTCAAATAAATCTTCCTAAAAATCTGCCAAAATTTTGACAGCATCTCCTCTGTTTATATGCCTAACCCAGAATCCCAACTCAGCAACAAATAACAATAACAACATTAACCATAATATTTCCAATACCAAAATACTTCATAAACATCCCATATGGTGTTTGTCCCATATTTTGACCACAGAATTATTTTATAACTATTTAACAGCTCCACCTCCGTAAATAAACTAAAATTAACGTTAATGATAAGAGATTCATACCTTACTCTTACTCCCAATATTATTGCTATATCTTCACTTTCCTTCTTGGACTTAAGCCAAAGCATGCCCCTGTACGATTTTATAATCACAACTATATGCTGTCTAAACTGGAATTCGGAAATTATACTTGATCCGGGCTAAATTTCATGGTTGGAGGTTGGGAGAACTCTCCAGAGTTTTTGAGAACATTTAGGGGTGTTTGGTATGAAAATAAGGGGATAAGCCCCCTTATATAGCATTTTACAATCTGCCTGCACCGACTCAAAAAGTGTTCAACGCGATCGCGCTGCTTCCTGGCCCGTTCGCGCAGGCTTATTCCACTGCCTGCGCGTTCGTTCAGTAAAAGGGTCATAGCTTTTTATACCGATATCGTATGAGGGCCCACGACCTATGGTTAGAAAGCTAATTCAATAATTTACAATTTTATTTTTGGTGTGATTCAAAATTCCAAAACCTATCATGGCGTTTTGGTCTCTCTAAGTCAGATCATCCAAAAACATATGCTTAAGTCATCCTTTTAGAGGGCTCATGCCCACATTTGCTTAAGGGTCCTTTTTAAGACTTGCTCAACTTCCCATGTACTACTCTTATGATTTTTCATATGTCATTTATAAAACCCCAACATGTGGGCCCCACCTTAGCTTACGGTTACGAGGGCTTCTCATCAAGTAACGTATGAACTATTTTACACCAGACGGTCTCCAAATGTCATATATATATATATATATATATATATATATATATATATATATATATATATATATATATATATATATATTCCTATACTCAGATCATATTGTCACTCCCCAAATTTGGAGCAGCTTGACCGGCACTCGGTGCCAAACTAGGCCCCCAGCGAACCACTCTAAATCTGAACTTTGCTAAGGCCTACTTGCACACTGACAATATCAACCAGCTGGCGAGGCCGTAATCTGGATATATATAAATAAATGTTGTTTATCTCTTCTGAAGTGGGCACACATACACCCAAAACATATATACACAACTGAGCAAGCCGACGTGGCTGCTATGTAAGCTGAACAACACAACTGAGAGCCAACATGGCTACATAATATCGCAACCACATACAACTGTCTACAAACCTTTAGGGAACACGAGCTGCAGAAAGGAAAGGACAAGGCCCCGTCACACCCATATGTACATGTCAAAATAGCATACCACCAAAGGGACTGCAGCTCCGGACCAAGTGGAGTGCATTGACTGCGGTTGAGTGGAAGGCCTACTGAGCTGAATCGTCTGTCCGACTACCTGAACCTGCGGGAATGAACGCAGCGCCCCTAGACAAAGGGATGTAAGTACGAATAATGTACTGAATATGTAAGGAAAGATAACAACTGAAATTACATAACAAACTATACTCTGGATATTTCAAGAAAGCATTTGGAGGTGCTCTACCTAGGTTGCCTCCCATTTGAGGCAAGGTAACATCACTCTATAGACAAAGGGACGTAAGTACGAATAATGTACTGAATATGTAAGGAAAGATAACAACTGAAATTACATAACAAACTATACTCTGGATATTTCAAGAAAGCATTTGGAGGTGCTCTACCTAGGTTGCCTCCCATCTGAGGCAAGGTAACATCACTCTATAGATAAAACTTCATGACTCGAAGGTAAGGCATAGATAACATAACTCCATAAATAAAATGCCATGACTCATAGGCCAGGTATAATCAACTCCTTGACTTGTAGGTCAGGTATAAGTAACTCCATGACCCGTAGGTCAGGTATAATCAACTCCATGACTCGTAGGTCAGGTATAATCAACTCCATGACTCGTAGGTCAGGTATAATAAACTCCATGACCCGTAGGTCAGGTATGTGCAACTCCATGACCCGTCGGTCAGGAAATAACTCCATGACCCGTAGGCCAGGCAACAACTCCATGACCCATAGGCTAGGCAACAACTCCATGACCCGTAGGCCAGGCGTATACATATAATAATAACTCGAAGGCAACATAATAGCCTATAAACAACATATACATTAATTATACCTCCTGACATTCAATCATCTTATATAACTCAACTATTCTTATACTAACTTTTAACTAGAGAAGAGTACTACACTAGGGTTATGGTAACCTAAGAATAGTCTTCGTGAATAGCACATCTTTGTGCGAATAGTCAAAGAGGTCTCAATAGTAGGAATCTTAAGAAATGGAATCATTATCATTATTACCATCACAAAAACATCTATCTTTAGCATCACAAGAACTTTGAGAATCATGAACTTTGACCTTTTGGAAATAAGGATATTATGGAATCCATGTATGCGTTCATAGGAAAAAGAATCATGCCTTTACAAAGAAAGGAAGTAGCCTTAACATACCTGGAAGCTTACTTCTCGACTTTTCCAACTTACTTTCTGTCTTGCAATCTACATAAGATCATTCATACTATTTTTAGGCTCATTATCATATACTTGTCTTAAGCCTTCAAAATAAATCCTCTTAAAATTTGCCGAAATTCGGGCAGCATCTCCCCTGTTTATATCCCTAGCCCGAAATCACAATACCAACAAAACAACAACTACAACAACACCAATATCAACAACATCATTATCAATACCAAAATATTCCATAAAACATCCCATGCGATGTTTGTCCAATTTCTCAACCAACAACTTTATTATACAACCATTTAATCACTCTATCTTCGTAAATAAACCAAAAGTAATATTAATAAGGAGAGATTTATACCTTATTTTTGTTAAAACAGTGAAATATTCAATCACCACCTTGAATCCACCGCAAAACCATACTAGAATCACATTTATGCATTATTCGAGCTTCGATTAATACTCCGCCACTTGAAAATCACTCAAACCCTCAACCTTTTATGACATAATTGCCCTTTATGTTGCTGAGCTTTAAAATCTGATTTTGGGTGAAAAATATGGTATTTTTCCCCTTTTATAAGGTTCAAAAGTCAGGTCGGGTCACTGTAGTAGTACTGTAGCAGTACTGTAGCAAGTCGGTTGCTGTAGCAGTTACTGTATCACGCGCTTCTTCTATGTCAGCCGAACTTGTAATGTCCATAATTCTCTACTCCGATGTCCTATCGAAGAGCGGTTTGTTACGTTGGAAACCAGACTCAACGAACTTCATTTTAGGCTTTTGTTTCACTTCAAAAACCTTCATATGCTAAGAGATATTTTTCCTCAAGTTGGACCAAAATTTTCACATGAAACTTTACCCATCCTTTCTCCAAAGTCGTACCACTTCATTTTTTTCAGCTCATTTTCTTATAAAACCTTCCGGTATACCTTATATATATATATCCTTCACCAATTAAATATACTTAATAATGCTTGCTCCTTATATTCCAAAGTGGTTTTACTTAACCATAACTCAACGTACTTTTGTTTCGAATTTGATAAGTGCTTCTTCAATGATACGAGGTGTAGCACATATAATATTCATCGCTGACCCGAGCCTAAGATTTGCTCAGTGCATTTGCGCCCCATAGTGGCGCGAACGCGCTGAGTTGGCCCTTGCCTCCTGCGCGTTCGCGCCACTCGCTGGCGCGTTCACACATGCTATTTTCCTGGCCTACCATCCCAAATTTAATGTCCATATCTCCTTACCCCAGTGTCCTATTGAGGAACGGTTTGTTGCGTTGGAAACTGGACCTCATGAACTTCACTATGGGATTTTTCTTTGTCTCAAAACTCGTCATGTTCCAAAATATATCCTCCATCCAAGTCGGACCATCAACCCTAGTTTTCGAAATTCACCTACTTTCCAATCCTTTCGTGGCTTATTACCTGAACTAAATCTTCATGATCATAAATTAAATGCATGCAACCATACATGCCCTTGAAAGTAACTCCAAAATACACACTTGGGGCGACCAACACTTACAAATTTCAATGTATAGAACTACGGGGTGTAACATCCTTCCCCCCTTAAAACATTCGTCCTCGAATGTTGTAATTTACAACCCCCAACACCTCCGTTGGTTCGTTGCCTTTTCTTAGAATCCGATCACCATATCTTTATGCTATACATTGATCAATATTTTCTTGTTCGCTCTTAAATCTTTCACCGGACTCATCTATGCATTCCATCACCTCTTTCTTCTTATGTACATAATCAGATATCAAACTCGTATCCCGCTCTCGTTCTGTTTCCTTTATTGTAGTCTTGATTGTCCATGCCATAACCACCCATCGTCTTGTAAATACTCCCTTTTCCTCACACCTTCTTTCTCTATTAGTGGGCAGCTCCCTCACTCAAATACGGTGTCCTTTTTGTGTTTACTCCTTCGTTTCCATCTCGGGTTATCCCTTCTTGTACCCGTTGATCTTAGACTCACACTGTATTGATTCCGTGTAGTTCATCAGCCAGGCTCTCTAATCCTTTTCATCCTCATCACAGCCGCTCTCGCACTGACACTCCCCAATCTAGTGTAATTAGTGATCTGAGAGGTGCTTCCTAATATCCGATGATATGGCCGTACAATGATCTTCCTTCCTTTGGAAATTGCCAAACTGCAAACCATTGCTCATTTTGTTACAATTGTCATCTCTTCCGGCACTAAGATTTCCTCCTGTCGTCTTTTCCATTATTCTCTGTGAAATTATTTTAGAGACCTTCCTTATTCTCTTTATTACTCTTTTGAATACGCCGGGCCTAGAAATATCATATCTCACGTCCGCATGAAGTATTTCTTGATCCATCGTAATTCCTTTTTCATGCCCGCTTGTGGGTTGCTTATCTTTAATTCATTTCTACTCCCTCTTACTACATCCTTGATATATCATTACGTCCTGAATCTTGGCCTCTTTAAGCTGGCATCTTTCTTTCTTTGGAATTTTAAAAATGCTATCCATCATTTCAGAATTAGGTTTGCTCTTCCCCCATTTTTAGGGTGTTTTTAGATACTAATAACTCCCAAGTACCGGTAGTCGTTGGCTAACCCTAATGATCCTCCAACTCTTTTGGTCTCTTACAATACCGGAGTTCTCTCATCGCACAACTTGACTTACTTTCCTTTCTGCTAGTTGAGGGCTTTGCATTTAAACGAAGGGTTTATGCATTATCGATCCATTCTCACTACTTTCTTTAAGGCCCTTCTACTTTTACCCTTTTTGTGACTGAACATTTTTCCCGATTCCATAGGTTAATGGGGACATTGGAATCCATCAAAATGTTTTTCGGAACGTTTGGTCACGCTTTGCTTCGTTTGTCCCTCGTCTTCCTCCACAACTATTATCACTGGAATCCTTGTTACTCTGAGTTTCTAGTTTCACCTTACGTTTACAATGCACCATTGAAAGTTAATATACTACACTCTTCCGCTCCCACTATCAATCCCTTTTTCTCACTTAGCTCACTTACCCAAAATTTTCCTTAACTACTTATTTGCATCCCATCTATGTGTTGTAATTCTTCCAGTATCCTGCCTCTTCTTGTTCATGTCGTGAAATCCCTGCAATATACTCTCTTCTTTCTTCTCCTTCCTGTCACCAAGGCTAGTCCATACTAATGAATATTTCCCATACACTCTTCTATTTCCTGTATAATCGAATCTCAGAATTTTTTTTATCCTCATCCTAAGTTATTGATGTACTACCTTACGGTTAGCTTGCTAATTCATTATCCTCTCGCTTGTCCTTGGTGATTGCCCAATTTTTCCTTTCTCTTTTCTCCTTTCGATCGGCCCATTAATATACCTTTCCTACCTTTATCCTCAACCATCCCTGGGTTCCTTCCTCCTCGAGCGCCCTTCTCCTCTTGTTATTTACAGTATCGACCCTGAAGTTCGTGAAATATTCCTTTAAATGTGCAAATTCGTTCTATCCTTTAGTCATCTTTTAGGAAAGCTTCTCCCTGTCTGAGGCAACCAGGTCAATAGGACTACACATTTATCCCTTTATATATCTCTCAAGAGTTGGAAATCTCTTAGCATCGTTGCAAGGTTTGATCATTATTTCTCTTACTTCATATCCCTATTTGTAATTACTATCCTTTAGTCCCACTTATCGAAGTCTGTTTTTCTGACCCCACACATTCATCCTTTGTTTCACACTACCATACTTTATCCCTTTCACATGCCTACCTTCGAATTTTATCCAAATAGTCCCTTGCCTTACCTGTCGTCCTTCTTGGAAGCTTCACTCACCCTCGTTTCTTACACCTTTTTTCTTCCTTTTCTCAAGACATTCTAATCCCTTTTACTTTCTATATACTTACTTTTTCCTTTTCCTGGCGTTATGGCATTAGGACTTTCTAATTCTAACCTATAGTGAAAATAACATCAACTTATCTTGTAGCATTTGCTACTTGAACTTCTCTACCCTGTTCGATTAATGCCTTCAGTATATAGCAATGCCGGTTGCTGGGACACACATATCAATTTGGCGAGGTCACATATGGGATATCATACCTAGACATAGATGTGGTTACTAACCTCTCACTTACAAAGTATCTCAAAATACTATTTGAACTCATCCCAATTCTAGAGCTGTGATGCACCTACCTTCTCCTTGCTGGTCTAGTCCGCCTTCTTCTTCACGACCTTTTAGGGTTTCTAACTACTCTGCGTACTCCAATTTCCCTTGGGCTACTCCAGCTTCTCATCTATCTATTATGTCCGCATTTGTGGGACTCTTAGTACACTTCCCAGGGGGTCACCCATCCTAATATTTCTCTCACCCCAGCACGCTTAACCTTGAAACTCTGATGAAATCCGGTGCGTTAGTGCTAAGTATGATCGCATCCACCCCACCGCACGACCTTCATCACATAATCTAGAGCAAGTTGAAGTTTTTGACAGATTCCAAAACATTCTCATAATGCATCTCCCTCCGAATTAGAAAAGATCTCTTATTCCTCCAAATACACAAATACCATTTTCCCCCTTTTTAATCCTCAATATTCACCTTTCATCTGTATGTATGACTACCACTCATCCCAAATTTCCAAGAATCCCAATGGTGGCGAAGACACCTTGATCGCCGTTACTTATAAATACTTGGTTATCGGTCCCTTTGGGATTTCCGCTCGTCGCCATTAAGTAATAATCTTCAACAAATGCACATACGTAGGAATCTCCAATAAAGACTCGTATACCTATAGTCGATCGGTGTCTAGTCTGATCTGGTGGACTATAAAGTGAAGTGTGCTCTTCGTCATTGTCTACCGCCCATCTGCTCGTCTAGCCTTTATCATCTCTTGCATCTGAGTCTGAGGGATATGGATAATCGGGCAACTCCTGGTTTACCAACGGCTAGGATAAAGGGCTAAAGTAATCTATAACACTCACCGGGGTAGCTGGTCTGACGTAGTGCTCTGCCACAAGAGTAGCTGGTACGGCCTCGGGGATCTCCTCCTTCAGTGTTCCAGAGGAATCCTCAGACGGGTCCGTGTCATAACTGTCCCCTGAGGGGTCCAAGGGATCAGTCTCAATGGAATAACTGGGGCTCCTCTTGCTCGGTCCTGGAGCCTGGGGTCCTGGATCTACTCTGGGGTCTTCTTCGCACCTATACTGTTCGAGGCTGATCTCTTCATCTCTGGTTAGTCCGCACCTACCTACAGGAAAAAAGGGTCAGAAACGATCTCCCCTAGACTCTGGCTCTACCGCATGATCTAAGATAAAAAGAAAGGTCAATGATTCCTAAATGCCCTGGAGCCTCCTGTTTATAAGCGTGGCCGGCTTCACACCCATAAACAGGACACTACCGGACACGGTCTGTAGACAATCCTTAGGACGAACATCTCTGATACCACTTTTTTCACGACCCAAATCGATGGGCCATGACCAGTGCCCGAGCTGGACACCTGTATACGAACCTACTAGATATAATCAGGCTGAAACTGAAACAATATGGCAATCTGTAATAACATGCTATAAACTCATCATGTCATATATTAAAATGAACCTGTCCCCTGAGAAGGCACAGCTAACCAAGACATAACCAATATGCAAGCCGACAAGGCTTCCACTATACACGGGGACATCCAAAACGAACTACATCGATATGGCTAACCAAAACACATATACACAACCCACATATGTCTACAGACCTCTAAGAGTGTAATAGTGACATAAGATGGGTCAGGGCCCCGCCGTATCCCTGAATATGCATGTCTATGTCAAAAGGATCTATACCAAAATGACTCAAGCTCCGGAACAATGGAGATCTCCAAGCAGCTGAGTAGAAGTCCTAGGTTAGAGGATCACCAAACTGAGTGTCTACACCTGCGGGCATGAAACGCAGCCCCCGAAGAAAGGGGGTCAGTACGAAAAATGTATTGAGTATGTAAAGCACGAAGTAAAATAAAGAAGATCATGACTGAGTAAAAAGATGACAGGAGACGAGTATGATAATCAAAGATACCAATGCATCTGTGCCTATAAGATGAGAGTCGTACATGTATATCATGTACCGTACCCGGCCCATTATGGGTCTCGGTGAATGAAGTCATATACATATATACCATACCCTGCCCTCTAGTGAGGGAGTCGATGAAATAATCATATATATATACCGTACTCGGCCCTCTAATGAGGGACTCGGTGAAATAATCATATATATATATATATATATATATATATATATATATATATATATATATATATATATATATATCGTACCCGGACCTCTAGTGAGGGACTCAGTGAAATAATGCAATAAAACTGTGCACGAATACGTACCCGGCCCGGGACTCGGTGAAGTGATACATTATCAATATGCACGAATAGAATATTAGGAGCAATCATGTACAAACTGAATCATCATTTGAGGCTCGATAGAATAATTACAATGAACCAACACTAGAGAATTAAAGACAACTATCATGTCAAGTACCACAGAGAACTAGAGTTCATTGGAGTCATGTATGCTCATCGTTCGCTCGCTTTATGTAATTCATGCCAAAAAGAAGAAAGGGATAACTTTACATACAACTTGGACCCATTAGAAGTAGAGTCATCATCAAAGAATAAAATTGAGAAAATCTAGACGTGGCTCCACATTTTCATAGTCGCTTTGAAATCATAAACTTGAGTCCTTAAAACACAAAATCATCATTATCGTTGTCACCATCATAAAATCATTCTTATCCTCAAAATAATGAGAAGCTTTAAGAACCATGGACTTTAGCTTTGGAAAACAAGAAGGTTACGGAAACATTTATGAAATCATACCATAGGAATCATGCCTTTGAATGAAAAAGATGAGCCTTAACATACCTGTTCAGCCACCAACTACCTATGCTTATCCGTCCGAGCCTGCAAGTCTACATATAAGACCATTCATACAATGATTAGGCCCATTGTTATATACTTATCCTAAGCCTTCAAATAAATCTTAGTAAAAATCTGCCAAAATTTCGGCAGCATCTCCTCTATTTATATGCCTAGCCCAGAATAACAACTCAGCAACCACTAACAACAACAACAATACAAACATTAACCATAATATTTCCAATACCAAAATACTTCATAAACATCCCATATGGTGTTTGTCCCATATTTCCACCACAGAATTATTTTATAACTATTTAACAGCTCCATCTCCGTAAATAAACCAAAATTAACGTTAATGATAAGAGATTCATACCTTAATGCCAATATTATTGCTATATCTTCACTTTCCTTATTGGACTCAAGAAAAATCACGCACCGGTACAATTTTATAATCACAACTATACGTTGTCTGGACTGGAATTCGGAAATTATACTTAATCCGGGCTAAAATTTGATGGTTGGAGGTTGGGAGAACTCTCTAGATTTTTTGGGAACATTTAGGGGTGTTTGGTCTGAAAATAAAGGGATAATCTCCCTTATATAGCATTTTAGAATCTGCTGCTTCTACAAAAGTGTTCAGCGCGATCGCGCTGCTTCCTGGCGCGTTTGCGCAGGCTTGTTTCACTGCCTGCACGTTTGTTCAGTAAAAGGGTCATAACTTTGGATATCGATATTGTGTGAGGGCCCAAGACCTATGTTTGGAAAGCTAATTCAATTATCTACAACTTGCATTTGTGCTTCCAAATTCCACACTTATCAAGGCATTTTGGCCTCTCCAAATCAGATCATCCGAAAACGTATCTTTAAGTCATCCTTTTGGAGGGCTTATACCCACAGTTGGCTTAAGGGTCCTTCTTAAGACTTGCTCAACTTCCCATGTACTGCTCTTATAATTTTTCATATGTCCTTTATAAAATCCCAACATGTGGGCCCCACCTCAGCTTACGGTTACGAGGGCTTCTCATCCAGTAACGTATGAACTAATTTACACTAAACGGTCTCCAAATGTCATATATATATATATATATATATATATATATATATATATATATATATATATATATATATATATATATATATATTCTTCTACTCAGATCATATAATCTTCATCCCTGACCTGAGCCTAAGATTTTCTCAGCGCGTTCGCGACCCGTGGGGGCACGTTCGTGCTGAGTTGGCCCCTGGCCTCCTCCGCGTTCGCGCCACTCCCTGGCACGTCAGCACATGCTATTTTCCTGGCCTGCCATCCCAACTTGTAACGTCCATATCTCCTTACCCCAATGTCCTATTGAGGAACTGTTTGTTGCGTTGGAAACTTGACTTCATGAACTTCACTTTGGGCTTTTGCTTTGTCTCAAAACTCGTTATGTTCCAAAAGATAGCCTCCCTCCAAGTCAGACCATCAACCCTAGTTTTCGAAATTCCCTTACTTTCCAATCCTCTTGTGGCTTATTACCTGAACTAAATCTTCATGATCGTAAATTAAACGCATGCAACCATACATGCCCTTGAAAGTAACTCCAACATCCACACTTGGGGCGACCGACACTTACGAATTTCAATGTATAGAACTACAGGGTGTTAACACCAACACCCTGCCACTGAGCCTAGGAAGCTACTAATCTGGTCAATAACTATACAACATCCCGCATATCCTGGCCCAATGCATCCGGTTGAGGAACTGGGGACTTACACTGTTCTCATAAATAGGTGACATTATGAACTCTGTATATACATAAACATGCTGAAAGAACAGTGCAAGTCAGCTAGGCTGCTACATATACTGTACACAAAAGAATGGAAGCCGACACGGCTACATCATCTGAATAATACATACAACTATCTACAGACCGCTACTGGAATGAAAGCTGTAGAAAGGATGGGAGAGGGCCCCGTTATACCCATATGCTTGTATATCTCAAAAAACTAGCATACCAAAATAGGCTGCAGCTCCAGATCAGCGCACTGACCACTGCTGGATAGAAGTCCTACAAAGCTGGACCACCTGTCGGTCTACCTGAACCTGCGAGCATGAACGCAGCCTCCCGAGTTATGGGGAGTCAGTACGGATAATGTACTAAGCATGACAGACATAAGAATAACATGTATATATAAGAGTCATGAATAAGATCTAAACTCATAAGCTGAAATGACTATCTGCGTGTACTTGTATGAACTAGTATTTATATGCATCTGCATAAATCTGTATAACTAACAATGCCTATATGGACGCATAATATGCATGCTCATGCCTATCAATGTAGGTTATATATATATATATATATATATATATATATATATATATATATATATATATATATATATATATATATATATATATATATATATATATATATATATATCTCCTGTCAAGCCTCTATGGCATCCCATCATATCATATGGGCCTCTTTGCGGCCATCATCATATATATTGCTGCGGTACGTGCAACCCGAACCTCATATCATCATCATGGTGCACCAGTTGATGAGGTGGTAATGCGTACATAACGTTTATTCATTTCCCCATACCCTATATACATATAATACTTGTGTATATAACGTCTTCTGGTCACGGGTCAATATGCATATATATGGATGAATGTAACGCATGAATAACTGTATACACAGAACTGGACCCATGAATAGAAGGAACAATCATAAACTAGGTACATGAACATAAAAAACTGAAGTACCCCTAATGCTTCTAAGAGCAGAGTAGTATGGAATCTCGCTTACTTGTTTGTTGATTCATATCATAAGGTCATGCCAAAAGAAAGAAAGGATAGCCTTAACATACCTTGAAGTATATTCAATCGTCCAACTTCTATCTCTCGAACTTGTAAGTCTACAATTAAGATAACATAGGCCTTAATTAAACTATTTACCTCACTTACCAACCATCTTTAGATACATATAGAGCTTAACGAATTGTAGACAATATTTTCCTTGTAAGCTCAACAACCCTTTGACTTCCCATTTGATCCAACATCAACCACAATACCCACAACAACAATGACAACACTTATATATCAAAATATACTCAAATCCATTCCCACTCATCTCTAAAAAAAATATCCCCAAATCACTATCGTACCCTTCATCAACTTACCACTTCCATAAGTATCCTCTCTTCACTCAAATCCACTAAAACTCTTGACAATTAACTTAAGTATAAGGGTAGAAATCATTTACCTACCTTGAGGGTTCTAAGATTTCAAGGATCAACTTCAACTCCAACTTCCTAAGCTCCACAACTTTGAAGAAACCCTAGAAACAACCTTCCTTTCCACAAGGTCGGATTTACAGAGCTCGGTTCTTTCAAAATCACCACTATGATGATAGAAAAAGTGGGGAGTAAATATACTAGGGTTTTTCCCTGACTTGGAAGATAGGAAAAGAGAATTAAAATCGTGGATCACATATTTATACTCGGAATTAAAAATTCCCAACGGTACGGTTTGACCAGCAGGTCGACGACCTACACCTATAGATTTCAAGGCTGCGGAACCCTGTCGACGCCGCATGTCACGACCCAAACAGAGGGCCATGACCGGCTCCCGATGCTAACCCACCTGGGCACCTCTTATCGTACATTCGTATTCATATCTGGGTGAGCCGCATAGCTTATTCATAATTTCGATGCATTAACATTATTAATCTCGTTGGGCAGCAACACATTTATATCATCATCGACAACAACGCCCATATCCATATACACAAGCCGACGAGGCTATCAAAATAATATACAAAATATGAGCTGACAAGGCTGCAGGACATCTAACCATACACAACTATCTACGAGCCTCTAAGAAGAGTATGTAACAGTGTATAGGCAGGACAGGACCCCTCCATGCCCATATGTATGTAAACAAAAGAATAACACTCAAAAGTTTTAGCTCCAGATGAAATGGAGCTCCTCTATGCAGTCCCTGAATAAGAAATCTATGGATCAAGCCTGTCTCCCTGGCCACCTGCGGGCATAACGCAACATCCACAAACAAAAGGACATCAGTACGAATAACGTACTGAGTATGTAAAGCATAATCAACATCATAATAGAAGCGTAATGAGTGACATGAGATAAAAAAGTTATAAGATAATGAAGCCACTTGTACCTCTGGCGTTGTTCATCATATTTACTTACCCCTTTCTCTATTGAGGACCTTCCATTTCATACATTTATACTTGTAGTAATATTATACCCGACCATAGAGATTCGGTGTCTTGCATACCCGGCCATAATAAGGTTCGGTGTCATACATACCTGACCCTACCAAGGCTTAGTGTTATCCGTACCCAACTGCAGAGGTGTGCGCGATAAGTATCATACCCGGCTATATAAGCTTGGTGTTACATAATAGGCTTACATACTTAGACACGTATACATAAAAGTCCGTAAGTATCATCAACATCATTACCATCATATGAGGGAAGCAATAGAATCATGAGAGTATCGAGGATCATGAACTTTAGTAACTTTAGAGATAAAATCATTTGGAAGACATTATGGAACTTATGAGAGGGTATGTAGCAAAGGAATCATGCCTTAATGAAAAAAGGGTTAGCCTTACATACCTCTTTGTCTTCTTAACTACTTAACGTTCACCGTCGAATCTTGAACAATCTACATTTAGAAGGATTCATACTGTGGTTAAGCTTTAATGACACTCTTAAATTCAAACTAGATTAATTCATGATCTAATGAAAATTGGGCAGAATTTTCCCTATTTCGTCAACTTCCACCATATTACAAAACAACTCCCAACAACCACAATAACACCCGCAATATCATAGTCAGGTAATCACATTCCATTAAGCCTTCAAAATTCATCCTTATGTTCAACTCATACTAACAACTTCACACCCATTTTAGCACATTTTCATATAATGCTTCCTCAATACTATTACTACCTTCCATAACAAGATTATATCCATGTTATACGAGGAATCATGACCCAAGTTAGCTTACTACTCAAAAACATCATAAAAGTTACATTTAGCCCCCATTTTCCACTTTCTTCTTCTACCCAAGTTCTTCAACAACCAAACATCCATGACAACATGAAATAAGCATGAAAACTAACCTTTTATCTCATGGGAATGATCTTTGGAGCAGCTATCAACTTAGGTGAAAACCCTAGCTTAATACTCAAGAATCTCTTGTAGTCTACTAACCCTAGCAAGACTTCTAACACATGGGTACCTTGATTCTTGCCTTTAAATCTTTGTTTTCTGTTGGGTTGGAGTGGAATATGCTTGGAGAAGGGTTCGGAGCTCTCAAGACTTGTGGATAATGAAAAATGAAATAAATGAACAAAGGCCATCTATTTATACAAAAATTCCCGATGGACTTATACGGACCGTATATTATTATACGGTCCGTATATGTGGACTGTATAACACCACCATGGGAAACTCCCTTTCTGTAATAGGTCAAGTTATACGGACCCCCTTATACGAACCGTATAAAGTTATGCGGACCGTATAAGTGGTCGTATAACACCACCAAGAAAATGACCCATTCTGTAAGGGTCATGTTATACGGAACTTCTTTATACGGACCGTGTAAACTTATACGGACTTTAAAAGTGGTCGTATAACTCCCAGTTATGCGCCACTTTCTCTCGTTGATTCGTTTGACTTCCAATCCTTATGGAACCTTCTTGACACTTACATTATACTTCATTAACCATATAATAGGCCCTATAGCAGCCCCTCAAGACATCGTAAAATAATTATTAGCTCAATATAGCAAAAACCTTTCCGAACACGACTTAAATTTCACTTCCTCCAACAAACTGAATTTCACATATTCGTACAAATTCAAAATCTTATGGTATGCAACTTAAGATATCTAATATCTTCCTTAATATCGTATGGATTTCATAATCACCTTAAGATCACATTAGCCTTTCCACAAGGCAACAAGTCCGAAATTTTTGAGGTGTAATATTCTTTCCTCCTTTGGAACATTCGTCCTCGAATATTAGGTTCTTGGGAATTCTATAAAAATTTTGCCAGAGTTTCCCCTATAATATGGCACTACCATCCTACAAAAGCAACCCAAAATGCATCGTCTCACAGGGCTGCAACAACAAAATCAACAACCATGGCCACACATGACCAGGAAAGCATCAAGGAAAGCACTATATACTTGAGGATAATGGCGTCTCTGCCTGAGTCTCTTGTGAAGGTGAAAAAAAATGCGGGTACCTGAACTTCATGTCTTCTTCGGCTTCCCAAGTCATTTCCTCTCTATTATTATTTCTCCATAAAACTTTTACTGAAGCTATCTCTTTGATTCTGAGCTTCTATACTTGACTATCTAGAATGGCAATGGGGGCTTCCTCACAAGAAAATTGTTTGGTAACTTGGACATCGTCTATTGGTACAATTCTAGATTGGTCTCCAATACACTTACGAAGCATCGATACATGAAAAACTGGGTGAACTGACTCCAAATCAGAAGGTAGGTCTAATTCGTAAGCCACTTGGCCTACCTTGCGTATAATCTCATAAGGTCCATTGTACCGGGGACTAAGCTTGCCCTTTTTGCCAAATCTCATGAAGCCCTTCATTGGCGACACCTTTAAAAATACCCAATATTTCACTTGGAACTCTAAGTCCCTTCGACGATTATCCGTATAGGACTTTTGATGACTCTGGGCTGTTAATAATCTATCCTGTATAAGCTTGACTTTCTCTATAGCTTGCTAGAACAAGTCCGGCCCTATCAATTTGGTCTCTCCTACTTCGAACCACCCAATTGGAGATCTACACTTTCGCCCATATAAAGCCTCACACAGGGCCATTTGGATGCTAGAATGATAACTATTGTTATAAGAAAATTCAATAAGTGGCAAGTGATCATCCCAACTACCTCCAAAATCCAATACACATGCCCGTAGCATATCCTCAAGGGTGTGAATGGTACGTTCAACTTATCTATCAGCCTGCGGGTAAAATGCCGTGCTAAGACTCACCCTGAGTCCCCAAACATTCTTGGAAATATTTCCAAAAATTGGCGGTAAACTGAGTCCCTCTATCGGAGATAATAGATGCCGGAACACCGTCAAGCCGCACTATCTCTTTAACATAAAGCTTTGCATAATCTTCTGCTATATACGTAGTTCTGACCTATAAGAAATGAGCTGACTTCGTGAGTGTATCCACAATCACCCATATAGAGTCATACTTACGTCGAGAACGGGGTAAGCTTGTAATGAAGTCCATGTTAATTACTTCCCATTTCCAATTTGGAATTTCTATAGCTTGGAACAATCCGTCTGACTTTTGGTCCTCAATTTTCACTCGCTAACAGTTAGGACATTAAGCTACGAATTCCGCAATATCTTTCTTCATCCCATTCCACCAATATATAGATTTAAGATCATGATACATCTTCGTTGCTCCGGGGTGAACGGAATAACAGGAACAATGGGCTTCTCTCAATATTTGGTGGCGTAATCCTGAAACATCAGGAACACATAGCCTGCCTCGGCATTGGAGAACTCCATCTCCAGAAATCTCAAATTATGACTTCTCCTTCTGAGGGAGTGTATTTCTATAATGAATTAGCATGGGATCTTCGTATTATCGCTCTTTCACTTCCACTACTAGCGACGAGACCGCTGAATTTTGAAAGATAGCTCCCATACTACCTGAGTCCACTACTCGAACTCCTAGGCTAGCTAACTGCTGGAGCTCACGAGCTATCTCTCTTCTCTCTGGCTGCACATCGCATAAACTTCCCATCGATCTACGGCTAAGAGCATCAGCCACAACATTTGCTTTCCCGGGTTGATACAGGATGTCAACATCATAGTCTTTCAACAATTCCAACCACCACTGTTGCCGTAAATTCAATTCTTTCTACTTGAAGATATACTGAAGGCTGTTATGATCTATATAAATATCAACGTGGACGCCGTACAAATAATGTCTCCACATCTTCAATGCATGAATCACTGCAGCCAATTCAAGATCATGGGTTGGATAAGTTTTCTCATGTTTCCGTAACTGCCTTGAAGCATATTGTGAGGACCCACAGTTGGGCGCTGACCATGCTGTGAACCTCTGGGTATCTGACCTCATAACTGACTGCTGTGGCATCTGCGCCCTGCTGACTAGTCATGACATACTCAGGTATTGTAGCAGTGAGGCACGATAATTCGAGATAACACGCTGCAGCGCCTCGAACCCGTGACCTCAGGCCTTTTGTTCTCCCGAAGGAAACGACTCTTACCAGTTGAGCTGCAGCTCAACTGGTGAAAGTCGTCTCCTTCGGGAGGACAAAAGGGGAGAGGTCACGGGTTCGATACCAGCCGCTGCAGCGTATATCGAATTGTCTGTGTCTCTTGCTCATACAATACCTGAGTATGTCATGACTAGTCAGCAGGGTGCAGATGCCACAGCAGTCATTTATGGGGTCAGATACCCAGAGGTTCACAGCATGGTCAGCGCCCAGCTGTGGGTCCTCACAAAAAAGGCGACTTTTTGTCGAGGATCCACAGTGATCTGCACTGTAGGTTGCCCCCTCTACTGACTGCTGTGGGTATCTGACCCTGCTGACTAGCTGACATGCATCTGCGCATGGACTACTGAGTAATTGTGGCAGTGAAATCACAGACAATTCGAGATAGCACGCTGCAGCGCCTCGAACCCGTGACCTCAGGCCCTTTGTCCCCCGAGGCGTCTCCTTCGGGAGGACAAAAGGCTTGAGGTCACGGGTTCGAAGCGCTGCAGCGTGTGCGAATTGTCTGTGATTTCTTGCCACAATAGTTCAGTAGTCCATGCGCAGATGCATGTCAGCTAGTCAGCAGGGTCAGATACCCACAGCAGTCAGTAGAGGGGGCAACCTACAGTGCAGATCACTGTGGATCCTCGACAAAAAGTCACCTTTTTTGTGAGGACCCACAGCTGGGCGCTGACCATGTTGTGAACCTCTGGGTATCTGACCCCATAACTGACTGCTGTGGCATCTGCGCCCTGCTGACTAGTCATGACATACTCAGGTATTGTAGCAGTGAGGCACGATAATTCGAGATAACACGCTGCAGCGCCTCGAACCCGTGACCTCAGGCCTTTTGTTCTCCCGAAGGAAACGACTCTTACCAATTGAGCTGCAGCTCAACTGGTGAAAGTCGTCTCCTTCGGGAGGACAAAAGGGGAGAGGTCACGGGTTCGATACCAGCCGCTGCAGCGTATATCGAATTGTCTGTGTCTCTTGCTCATACAATACCTGAGTATGTCATGACTAGTCAGCAGGGCGCAGATGCCACAGCAGTCAGTTATGGGGTCAGATACCCAGAGGTTCACAGCATGGTCAGCGCCCAGCTGTGGGTCCTCACACATATGCAATCACCTTACCATGTTGCATCAACACACAACCTAGCCCAATGCCTGAAGTATCACAATAGATAACATAACCTTCTGATCCCTCTGGAAGTGTCAGGACTGGGGCAGAAGTTAATCTATCCTTTAGCTCTTGGAAACTATGTTCGCAAGCATCTGTCCATTGAAACTTAGCGGATTTCTGGGTCAGCTTCGTGAGTGGTGCAGAAATAGAAGAACAGCCTTCTACAAATCTCCTGTAATAACCTGCTAAGCCCAGAAAATAACGAACTTCTATACGGGTTATGGGCCTTGGCCAAGTCTTCACGACCTCAATTTTTTGGGTATCTACCCGAATACCATCGGCCGAAATAACATTCCCCAAAAAGGTCACTGAGTTCAACCAAAACTCACACTTAGAAAATTTGGCAAATAACTCTCGAGTTTGATAGAAAATTTGGCAATTAACTCTCGAGTTTGAAGAACTCTAAGAACAGTACGCAAATGATCCGCATGTTCTGCCTCGGACCTAGAATATACCTGGATATCATCGATGAACACAATCACAAATAAATATAGGAAAGGCCTGAACACATTGTTCATCAAATCCATAAATACTGTCGGTGCATTAGTTAGCCCGAACGACATTACCTGAAACTCGAAATGGCCATATCTGGTTCTGAAGGCTGTCTTAGGAATATCTTTCTCCCTAACTCGCACTTGATGATACCCGAATCTCAAATCTATCTTTGAGAACCATTTGGCGTCTTGTAATTGGTCAAATAAATCATTAATCTTCAGAAGTGGATATTTGTTCTTGATCGTCACTTTATTCAGTTGCCGATAGTCAATGCACATTCGTAAGGAGCCATCATTCTTTCGCACAAACAACACGGGTGCTCCCCACGGGGAAGAACTAGGCCTAATCAAACCTTTCTCAAGCAAGTCCTTCAATTGCTCCTTTAACTCCTTTAACTTCGCGGGAGCTATCCTATAAGGGGGAATGGATATGGGTTTTGTATCCAGTAGCACATCAATAGAAAAATCAATATCCCGTTTAGGAGGGAGACCAGGAAGCTCTTCCGGGAATACATCTGGAAACTCATTCACCACGGGGACAGACTGAAGTGTTGGCGGTTTAGCTTCTACATCTTGAACCTGAACTAGATGGTAAATACAACCTTTTGTCATCATTTTCCTTGCCTTTAGATAGGAAATAAACCTACCTTTTGGGGACGCAGTATTTCCTTTCCATTCTAAAACTGGTTCTCCCGGAAATTGGAAGCGAACCATTTTCATTCTACAATCAACATTGGCATAGCAGGAAGCGAACCAATCCATGCCCATGATACATCAAAGTCCACCATTTTTAACTCATGTTAATCAACAATAGTATGATTGTCATAAATCACAACTACACAATTTCTATATACTTGACTAGCTATTACCGGTTCACCAACAGGTGTAGATACCTCAAAAGGTTTAATTGACTCCCGTTTGACCCAAAACTGACCCGCAATATATGGAGTAACATATGACAATGTGGAGTCCGGATCTATCAAAGCATATACATCATGAGAAAATACCGATAATATACATGTGATGACATCAGAGGGAAGACTCAAGATCCTAGCTTCCAGCCAAAGCATAAATACGGTGCTGGGACAACTGGGGGCTCTCCCTCTACCTCTACCATGGCTGACTGGCGCATGTGAACCTGGCCCATAAGGCGTATAAATGATGAAGACCCAGCTGCCGACCCTGAAGGCTGGGCCCTACCCCTGCTACTAACCGAGGGGCAGTCACGGATGATATGGCCTGGCCGACCGCATGCATAGCAAACCTTTGAACCTAGTCGACACTGGCCCCAATGTAACTTCCCGCACTGGGAACATCATGGCACGGGTGGCCTTGCCTGACCCGAATCACCTCTGAACTGAGAACCTGAAGCCTCGAAACTCTGACCCAATCCAAAATAAGTAGATCTATCAAATCTTTGGCCTGGAAATCGTGGAGGCACACTAGTCATAGAATGACCTAAATGCCTCAAAAACTGCTGTCGTTTCCCACCTCTAAACTCACGCGTCAGACCCGACGATCTATCCCTCTTGCTATACCCTCTGTCATACTCACGCTCAATCATTTGCTGTTGTTGGCTTTCCTCTAAGTTCTGGGCATGGGCTTGAATGTGTGAAATATCCATGTTGTCCTGAAGGGATGCAGTCAAGCACCTATCCATAAAATGTGGGCCTAGGCCTCTCACAAATCAGTGTACTCAGTCACCCATATCCGCTACCATGGCCGGAGCATACCTAGCCAAAGAATTGAAGCGGAGACTATACTCTAAGGCACTCATACTTCCTTGCCTAAGATTCAAGAACTTATCGGCTCTAGCCTGCCGGACCTCTGGGGGCAAGTAATGTCAGAGGAAGGCTTCCACAAATTTTTACCATACCGGGGGAGGTGCATTGACTCCCCGTGAAGCCATCCAAACCGTATACCAATGAACCACGACATCACGCAACCTATAGGACGCTAACTCTACCGATTCAATGTCTGAAGCATGCATTAACCGGAGTGTTCAAGCTAATAAAGTTTTGAGGGTCTTCATCCGGCTTTGCTTGAAACATTTGGAGGGTTCAAGCTAATAAAATCATGGGCCCTTGCACTAACAGCCCTATAACCTTGCCCTGTAGCTTGCCGCTGAGTCTGAGCGACAACCAACTAAGTAAGTAAATGAATAGCCTCTTTCGCATCTTGGCCTGAAGCATCTGGTGGAGGAGCAGGGGGTGCCGGAGCTGGGGCTGAGGCTCCCTCGTGCTCCTCAGAAATAGGCATTGAGTTGGAGGACTGAGATTAAGCCGCATTCTGGGACTCACCTTCCTCTATATCCACTGGCGGTACTCTTTCCGCCCACTTTTCTGCCACTATTTTGCTCTTTTGGGCTACCGAAGCTTTTCTCTTTACAGATATTACTAAAATACATAATAAATTGTTAAGGAAAGAGAACTCCTTATATCATGGCTCTATCGCATGATCTTATGAAGGAAGAAGGTCATCTATTCCTAAAATGCCCGCAACCTCCTATTTATAAGTATGGCGCGTAACACACCCATAAACAAGACTCGACTGGACATGGCTCGTAGACACACCCTAGGACAGAACTACTCTGATACCACTTTTGTCACGACCTAACCAGAGGGCCATGACAGGCACCCAGTGCTAACCCACCTCGGCACCTCTTATCGTACATTCGCATTCGCATTCACATCTGGGTATTCAATCGTCCAACTTCTATCTCTCGAACTTGTAAGTCTACAATTAAGATAACATAGGCCTTAATTAAACTATTTACCTCACTTACCAACCAACTTTAGATACATATAGAGCTTAACGAATTGTAGACAATATTTTCCTTGTAAGCTCAACAACCCTTTGACTTCCCATTTGATCCAACATCAACCACAATACCCACAACAACAATGACAACACTTATATATCAAAATATACTCAAATCCATTCCCACTCATCTCTAAAAAAAAATATCCCCAAATCACTATCGTACCCTTCATCAACTTACCACTTCCATAAGTATCCTCTCTTCACTCAAATCCACTAAAACTCTTGACAATTAACTTAAGTATAAGGGTAGAAATCATTTACCTACCTTGAGGGTTCTAAGATTTCAAGGATCAACTTCAACTCCAACTTCCTAAGCTCCACAACTTTGAAGAAACCCTAGAAACAACCTTCCTTTCCACAAGGTCGGATTTACAGAGCTCGGTTCTTTCAAAATCACCACTATGATGATAGCAAAAGTGGGGAGTAAATATACTAGGGTTTTTCCCTGACTTGGAAGATAGGAAAAGAGAATTAAAATCGTGGATCACATATTTATACTTGGAATTAAAAATTCCCAACGGTACGGTTTGACCAGCAGGTCGACGACCTACACCTATAGATTTCAAGGCTGCGGAACCCTGTCGACGCCGCATGTCACGACCCAAACAGAGGGCCATGACCGGCTCCCGATGCTAACCCACCTGGGCACCTCTTATCATACATTCGTATTCATATCTGGGTGAGCCGCATAACTTATTCATAATTTCGATGCATTAACATTATTAATCTCGTTGGGCAGCAACACATTTATATCATTATCAACAACAATGCCCATATCCATATACACAAGCCGACGAGACTATCAAAATAATATACAAAATATGAGCCGATATGGCTGCAGAACATCTAACCATACACAACTGTCTACGAGCCTCTAAGAAGAGTATGTAACATCGTATAGGTGGGACAGGGCCCCGCCATGCCCATATGTATGTAAACAAAAGAATAATACCTAAAAGTTGTAGCTCCAGATGAAATGGAGCTCCTCTATGCAGTCCTTGAATAAGAAATCTATGGATCAAGCCCGTCTCCCTAGCCATCTGCGGGCATGACGCAGCGTCCACAAACAAAAAGACATTAGTACGAATAATGTACTGAGTATGTAAAGCATAATCAACATCATAATAGAAGCATAATGAGTGACATGAGATACAGAAGTTATAAGATAATGAAGCCACCTGTACCTCTAGCATTGTTCATCATATTTACTTACCCCTTTCTCTATTGAGGACATTCCATTTCATACATTTATACTTGTAGTAATATCGTACCCGACCATAGAGATTCGGTGTCTTACATACCCGATCATAATAAGGTTCGGTGTTACACATACATGGCCTTACCAAGGCTCAGTGTTATCCGTACCCAACTACAAAGGTGCACGTGATAAGTACCATACCCGGATATATAAGCTTGGTGTTGCATAATAGACCTACATACTTAGACGCGTATATATAAAAGTCGATAAGTATCATCAACCTCATTACCATCATCGTTTCGTTATATCTATCCTAAGAGGATCAACTATCATATGAGGGAAGGAATAGAATAATGAGAGTATCGAGGATCATGAACTTTATTAGCTTTAGAGATAAAATCATTTGGAAGACATTATGGTACTCATGAGAGGGTATGTAGCAAAGGAATCATGACTTAATGAAAAAAGGGTTAGCCTTACACACCTCTTTGTGTTTTTAACTACTTAACGTTCACCGTCGAATCTTGAACAATCTACATTTAGAATGATTCATACCATGGTTAACCGTTAATGACACTCTTAAATTCAAACTAGATCAATTCATGATCTAATGAAAATTGGGTAGCATATCCCCTATTTTGTCAACATCCACCATATTACAAACTAACTCCCAACAACCACAATAACACCCACAATATCATAGTCAAGTAATCACATTCCACTAAGCCTTCAAATTTCATCCTTATGATAAACTCATACCAACAACTTCACACCCATTTTAGCGGATTTTCATACAATGCTTCCTCATTACTATTTCTACCTTCCATAACAAGATTATATCCATATTATACTAGGAATCATGACCCAGGTTAGCTTACTACTCAAAAACATCATAAAAGTTATATTTAGCCCTCATTTTCTACTTTCTTCTTCTACCCAAGTTCTTCAACACCAAAACATCTATGATAACATGAAATAAGCATGAAAACTAACCTTTTATCTCATGGGAATGAGCTTTGGAGCAGCTATCAACTTAGGTGAAAACCCTAGCTTCAATACTCAAGAATCTCTTGTAGTCTACTAACCCTAGCAATACTTCTAACACATGGGTACCTTGATTTTTGCCTCTAAATATTTGTTTTCTCTTGGGTTGGAGTGGAATATGCTTGGAGAAGGGTTTGGAGCTCTCAAGACTTGTGGAAAATGAAAAATGAAATAAATGAACAAAGGCTATCTGTTTATACAAAAATATAAAATCAGCCTGATGGATTTATACGGACCACTAATACGGTCCGTATAATATTATATGGTCCGTATAAGTGGACCGTATAACACCACCATGGGAAAGTCCCCTTCTGTAATTGGTCAAGTTATATGGACCCCCTTATACGGATTGTATAAAGTTATACGGACCGTACAACTGGTCGTATAACACCACCAAGAAAATGACCCTTTCTGTAAGGGTCATCTTATACGGACCCTCCTTATACGGACATTATAAGTGTTCGTATAAATCGCAGTTATGCAAAATTTTCTCTCATTAATTTGTTTGACTTCCAATCCTTGTGGAACCTTTTTGACACTTGCATAATACTTCATTAACCATACAATAGGCCCTATAGCAGCCCCTCAAGACATCACAAAATAATTATTCGCTAAATATAGCGAAAACCTTTCCGAACACGACTTAAATTTCACTTCCTCCAACAAACTGAATTTCACATATTCGTACAACTTCAAAATCTTATGGTATGCACCTTAAGCTATCTAATAGCTTCCTTAATCTCGTAAGGATTTCATAATCACCTTAAGCTCACATTAGCCTATCCACAAGGCAACAAATTCGGAATTTTTTATGTGTAACATCTCACCTCATGATTCTAGTTCCTTCAAGGTGAGATCTAGTGATGATGTATGATCCATAATATAATCAGAGGTTACCGACCTTACATCACTCCAATAGAGTTATAGCTTTGACTTGAGCTCTCATGCATGCTTTATGTTTTGTATATGTGTGATTACACCGTGGCTAGTTGGCCGGGCAGACACCACTACGATGGGCGTATTGGGCGGCTATCATGATACTTACACCGTGCCTAGTTGGCTGGGCAGACACCACTAGCGGGCGGCATGAGATGGTTACCCTGGACGTGAAAGGCCCGGACGCGGGCTAATGATTATCACACCGTACCTATATGGTTGGGCAGTTTATGTATGTATATGATATGATGTTGTTTTAAATATAAAAGTTAGTATGCATGACTCCGCCTTAAGAGGCAATCAGTTACAGGTTATCTCTTCATCTTATGCTCTCTTATTTCTTGATTATGTTGTTATACATGCCTTACATACTGAGTACATTGTTCGTACTGACGTTCTTTCTTTTATGGACGTTGTGTTCATGCCCGCAGGTAGACAGGGAGACGACATAAGCACTTAGGAGCTTTGTTAGCAGCTATACATGAGCGCTCCACTACTCTGGAGTTGCCGCTTATTGGTAAATTATTTTGTGTATATATTTGGGGCATGGCGGGGTCCTGTCCCGTCCTTATAACTTCAGTACTCGAGTTAGAGGCTCGTAGATACATATGTGTGGGTGGTAGATGTTTACGATTTCTTTAGCATTTGTTTTGTATATTATTTTGTAGTCTCGTGGGCTTGTGTATATACGTATATTTTGAGGAGTAATTCAAGATCGATTCATAGTAAGCTTGTGATTAAGAATGGTGTATGTTCAGGTTGAGTTTGAAGAAGTCTGAAAGGTGGTGCTCGGTGGGCTAGCTCCGGGTACCCGTCATGGCCCTCTAGTTCGGTCGTGAAAATCATGAATATCGTTCATATCAGCCTCAACTGTGCCCAAATCCACCTCCACATCTATCAGAGCTGAAGAAACATCGATCTGTCCTTCCTTGATGCCTTGAAAATCCTTGTACAGGGTCTGGAGGACAGGATAATCTCGAAGTAAGGAGGCCCTCCGCCATTCAGCCTTTCGACAAAGCACCATACACTACTTCCAGGCTCTTAGCTGAGCACGGGAAGTTTCAAGGGCTTGTATCCGCTTCCGAGCAGTATCACATTCATCCTCCTCCCGATCCAACCTATGTCGGAGCAACTGACGAGTGATAGCCATAATTTGGAAGGTATTCTCCGGAGTCGCCACAGCTTGCTTGGCTAAGTCCCACTGAAGCGTTAAAGTTGTCCTCATAGCTTGAAGACCTTTATTCTCCTTCCGAAGTTGGGCGAGGTCATTCAGGAGTCACTTGCTCCCCTCCGTTAGCCTTTCCATATCACAGGAGGAAGAACGAGGGGTACTCCTAGAAAGCCCGAGGGCAGAAGAGATGGTGGCTTGACCCCAGAATGAACAAGCAGAAAAACTTAATGCATGCATTCAGTCAGAACATAACCAATAAGACGTCGAGAATACATGATACATGAAGAAAATGCCCATCAAGTGAGTCAAGGATCCTCCAAACTAAGTCCTAAACAAGTAACGGAGGGGCCAACACCTGCACCCTCGCTATGGGCGGCACCATCTCCCACTCCCCCGGGGTGGCCTTCACTGACCTCGATCCCCACAACAGCCTTGACTGAAAGGACCTTCATGCCCCCTCCATCACAGTCCTCAATGTGGATTATCCTTTGCATCTCTTCCCTCAAGCATTTGCTGAGTCGGTGACACATTCTTATGCGAGCATCGATCCTCTTACAAGAAGACGCCTTTACCTCATCCAAAAGCGCTCGCTACCTGCTACTTCTCGCCTCCATAGCCACTTCAATGATACGAATCCGAGTCTCCTCCCGGGAGGGCACCTTCCTAATAGAGGCCTCTCGAGCGGGAAGACCTAGCTAAGTATGAAAGAAGTCAGAGAAATATCACTGGATTCAAATAGCAAGAGAGTAAGGGAAAACGAAGAATGATTACCATGACTTTTGCCTTTCCGCCTATCAACAAAAGTGTAGCTTGGTCCCCTGGAGGAATGAAGCATGTTCAGGTACGACAGGGGCCGCTGAAAAAAAAACATGGAAAATTGAGTTAAAAAGAGGGGCACCTGAGAGAAAGAAGAAAGAGAATGTAGATAATGAAAGAATGGATATTCACGGGCATTGTTCCAACGCTCCGAAAGGTCGTGAATGGGGTCGTGAAGGCAGTCGTTGCATATCATCACAAACTGGTTGCACCATCCCCGATAATGATCTTCTTCAGCACTTGTAATGAGGCCCTAGGAGCCTCGGTAAGCAAGATTTATTATTCCCCCACGAAGTACTAGGGGGAATAAAGATGGATCAGATGATCCAGAGTGAAAGGAAGGTTCGCCCGGGTTGCCAGGTACTGCATGCAGCAAACTACTCTCCAAGTTTGGGGGGTTAGTTGCCTAGGACAAGCACCACACTGGCAACAAAAGGCCTCGACAGCCTCTTGGATCGGGAGGCCAAGCCCGATGGTAAAAGGGTAACTATAGGCAAGAGACATATCCGGGATATGATGGGTAATACTGCCACTAGATATGGTGGAGATACGTCAACCTCATGCCTGTTAACACCTTATTATTGACCTCTCGTGATTTCTTTTGATTACTCGGGGTCCTTGGATAATAAATAAAATAATTTGCACACTCACAGAGGATATAAATGTTTTTACATAATTATTCAGGCCAGTATTTTACTTCTATAAATTAATAGAAGAACCTTCAAAGCTCGATTAATTATTCAGAAATTTACCAGCCTTTTTACAGGATTTTACGGCATTTCTATGAAATACTTTTACAATTTATCAGCAGAACAATTTTAAATAATTGTTCATTTAATTAACCAAAATCAAGAAATCAGATAAGGAGGCAATTTATTTTATTTTATCCAAGGAATTTAAGTAATTAAGAGAATTTACCACCTTACTCCTAAAGCTTTGAATTTTTATATATTTTCATAATTATGTTAAATGAAAAAATTGTTTTGAAATTTTATGTTTATTGGTTTTTAATTATTGTGTCCTTGCATAAATGACCACCTCATAATTAACCAATTCATGGTGAAAGATAGTTGGGGTAAATCTTGCAAAATTTAAATTCCTAATGGATTTAATTGAAATGTCCAAACCATGAGAAAATTAATAAAGGACATTAGTGCATATTAGTCTTAATTTGCTAAAATTAATACCAAGGTTAGGCTACACGTGCAATGATTGATTGCAAGAATATTTCTGCAATTAATAACAATAGTAGGCTATAATTGAAACCGTCATTTAATTAAAGGTCAATTAAAGGCTATTGTTGCAAAATAAGTTTTAAATTTTCTTTTTGATTTAATTAAGTTTTTGATTGACCATGTTTTAGTTTTAGTTTTTTTTTTTTTGCTCTGGCTAGTTACTTTAAATATCGACCTATTTTACTAAAATACTCGTTTCGCCACTACGGGTGTATATAAATATGACATATGCGAATATATATGTGTAAATATATAAAAACATTTTGAATTTTGAAAAAAAAAATATAATGGGACCAGGTCCAGCCCAAAGGGGCTGACCCGGCCCAAAAAACAAGTGTTATACTCCCCTCAGTTATACACAGAATTGAAGGGCTCATTTGCAATGTTTGAAAAGGGGCTAGGGTTAAAACCCTAGCCGCCCTATGCGTCTCTACACCTCCCTATGCCCTTACCCCTCCCCTATATCCCATCGACGGTGACAACGTCACCGCCATGACATCAGCAAGTATGGTGGAAGTAAAAAATGAAGGAGCATTGAATCTTCATGCTTTTTCCCGATTTTTTGCTCATTTTGTATCCAAACACGGTATTAAGGTACAATCAACGTTTATTACTTTAGTTTTTTTTTTTTTTATCTATTTTACAAGCTGTTAAGGTGAAATGAACCGGTGCTTTTATGGATCTTTCGATCTGCACCGTATAATTGTGTTCTAAGTTAAAAAATGGTAATTTTGGGGGAAGTACCACATCAGTGGTTTTGGTTTTAGTGTTCCTTTGGGCCTTCTATAAATAGAACCCCACTCTTCATGGTTAAAGGAAGGAATTTTTGGCATTAGAAGCTTAATTCAAAAATTAAGCATTGCAAAGGGTCAAAAATTCTTATTTTGAGTTTCTTTAAGTGAGAATCTCCAGTTTTAAAAGTTTTAAAGTTTTAATTTTTTATTTTATGTGTTGTGGCTGAGTTTAGAAGAGGAAGAAGAACTCTTTAGCCCATTCTTGATCTTCGACTGCACCTAAAAAAGGTAATTCCATATCATTTTATTGCTTTTTTTAGTTTTCCTGTCTAAATTTCACTTAAGCTGCTTTATTTGGTGCTTTAAGTAGTCTAGCTAGTTAGTTCTTGCTAGTCTTAATATGTGATTAAGCCTGGGTTTTGCGCCCTGTAACGCATTGTAATGTTTGCCGCGCTGCTTTTTGTGCTTTAAGTTTAAGCTTTGGTTTTTGGTTAGTTTGCTAGGCTGCTAATGTGCTTTTGTAACACTCCGTAAATCCGAGTTAGGTGTGAATGTATTAAACGATAAGTAATGTGACATTTTATGCCTATGAAGTACTATCAATACGAGTTGGGTGGAAATATTGGATTTAAGATCAAGACCAAGTAGTGAAGTTCGTAAGGGTTCTTAAAATCGCCTAAGTTTTGTTGACCTGTCTTGCAGGACAATTTCGTGAAAATCCGTTGCGACTTTGGGAAAACTTACTCTAATAGAAGTTGTAGATCTTTGAAATACCTTTTCAAAGATATAAAGTGGAGCTTAAACGGACTTGTGAGTAAAATTTATGGCCGTTTTACTAACCTGCATTTCGCAGGATCATCATGTGGTTCAATCCTGCAAATCTCAGGATGAACACCAAAAATCATACCCCTCTGTCATGTCGTGCGATACGACTACATTTCACGGGTCAAACGTGCGATTCACGGGATGTGTCACGCGCCTTGCCCGACTATAAAAACCCCCAGAACGTGAAATTTTCTTAAACCTTCGTTCTACTTCATCTTTGGCTCACTTTTTGAGAAGAAATAACCCTAAGGCTTCCCCAAAACATAAAAGGTAAGTTCTTTATCAATTCCTATAATTTCTACATCAGTCTAACATCAATTCACTACTCTTAAACACTAGTTCATCTTATCAAACCTTAGATTCTTGAAAGCTAAAGAAAGAGAAGAAGAAAGGAACGTAGGAGATTGAGATTCCTTCAAAAAGGTATGATCCATGATTTTTATGATGTTATTGAAAGGGTTTAGACTCATGTAGGTTTTTCTATGGATTGAAATCCATGAATGATTCATAAAGTGTTCAAGAATACGTTATAGACATGAAAACCCTAGTTTTTCTATAAAGGGGTATATGAGTGGAATTAGATTAAAGCTCTAATCTTTCTCATCTAAAACCATTGTAGTGTGATTATTGAATCTTGGGAAGTGCATGTGAGCGGGATTTGAGGTATGTCTATATTTCAAAATTTGTCTTTTCAAGTGTGTCTAGATTTCTAAAAACCTTTCTTGAAGTATGTCTATATTTCAAAAGTCGTTTTTTTTCAAGTATATCTAGATTTTCCCAAAAATCTTTCTTGAAGAATTTTAACTTTTCAAAATCCTTCTTTGAAATATGTTATATTGCTTGAAATGTGTGGACGATTGTTTGTGACTTGAAATCTTCCTTTGGAATATGAACATGATTATAACTCTTGTTTAGTGGAACTTCTTCTGGAATTAAAGATGTTTTCTTTTAGACAAGGTCATGCGTGTGTGGGGTCAAGCTCGCAGCGAACCTTATACGAACTATACTACTTTGTGAAACTCGCTATTCCCATTATTGGATGATTGAACTTATTTTTCTAAAGGTGGGACCTTAATCTTATTTTGTTGTTGAATGGGTTTCTTGAACTTGAAATTGAATAAGAGATTTCAATAAGATTCTAAATTGGTTATGACTTGAAATGCCTCTATTTTGAGACGATGACTTGAGAAGTGAGATTCGACTCTAAGCCATGACTGCTGATTCGATAATACGCCATGATTTGTATTTTGTTTGTGTATGGGCTTGTATGGGCAAGCTGTGCTAGTCTAGAGGATGATTAGCCGTTATGGATCCTAACTTATCAATACGAGTATTGTTGTGTCATTCCAGTGGATTATTGACCTCCGTTTCTTCCTAGCCCTGAGTATCTATTGTTGTGGAAGTCCAGAGGATGATTGAACTTCCTTTCTTCCTAGCCTAGAGTATCTATTGTTGTGCTAATCCAGAGGATGATTAGCCTCCGCGGTTTCCTAACCTGGATTATCGATTAATTGATCTTCCTGTGAGTAACTTGTTTCGTACTTTGATTAGCCTGTGAGTGGCTTGTGGTGATAGTGAATTCGTCAGTGAAATACTTGGCCTGATAAATGGTAAGGAGTTAAGTTAATGTGTCTGTCATTGTTGGATTCTTATATAACTCTTTAATGTTGCCGGCTCACTTTATTCCTGGGTTTGAACTATTGTCTTCATTGATATCATTTTATTGATTTTGTTCACTATATCTTGTTTTGTTAACTATTGCCCCTTAGACACTCACTGAATACCCAGTACTCCGGCATACCATTGTTACTTTTTTATGGTATGTTAGGTATCATTGAGGAGCAGGTTCGTGATACGCCTATGACTTAAGAGAACCTGCTGCTTTCGAGACTATTCGGTTAGCCCACATGATTGTTCGTGCGACGCCATTCTATCTTTACTTTTCATATTTTAGTTTCGGGCTGCGTCCCGATGATTTGGACATTACTCATTATCTTAGAAGCTCCTTAGATAGTTGTCAGATTCTGGGTAGTGTGTTGGAGTCTCGTATGACTCGTTGGGGGCATTTGTGCCACATTTATTAACTAAGTATTTGATTCGACTTCTGCTGATTTTGTTTCATAATTGTGATCTTAGATTTTATTAGTGGTTTCTCACTTGTTTAATTAAAATAAATGAAAGATTATCGAAAAAATGTTTGACGTTATTGATTTATAAGGTTTTTCGGATTTTGTTCATGACGTCGGATGCCAATCATGTCTAGGGTGGGTTTTGGGGCCTAACAAGCTTGGTATCAGAGCCTAGGTCTAAAAGTGTCCTAGGATTGCTATGGAGGTGTGTCTAGTAGTCTTCTTCATGCAAACTAGCTACATGTATGAATGTATGACTACCAGGGCATTATAGGCGTTTCTTATTCTTCTTGATTTTAGATTGTGCTATAGAGCATGAACTTCTTTTAGGATCATTTTGACGTGTTCGTTACTCGTGCTTTATGGAGATGACTTTAACTAGTGTTGTAGATGCTAACTAAGTGAACAATGGTATTATGGAGTGCACATTATTGTGATGTGTAATTTGATAGATGGTATAGAGTCGTTGAAATTGTATTGTAGGTTCTTGGTATATATGGTCGTTGTTAGGTTTGGTTGTTGATAAACTGAGACAGGTATAGAAACACAAATAGTCCTTGTTATAGGGAAAACTATGTCAAAATCTTGTTAGGCTGAAAGGAATAATTAAGATGTGATGGGTTTCAAGTGTTGGAGGTTAGGATGAAGGGAACAATTGAGGGTCTCTTGTAGTAAATTAAGAATTATCGTGCATTGAGGTTATATTCTTGTTGGATTAAAAGATCTGTACTATTTTAATGTTTAGCGGAAGAACTCTATTTTGGGCTTGAAACTCGAAAACAACCGCTTGTGGAATAATGATTTAAGAATATAATGTAGTTGGTTTAGGCATTAATTTGTTATTTCCAGTTTTGGCATGAGGTAAGTTAAGCCTGAATCATGTATTATTAAATTAGCCTCATTGTCGGAGTATATTGTCTAGATTGATATATTGTGCATTTCCTAGTCAAAGCATATACATGTTGAACCTTTTGAGTATCTAACTCTTGGGAAAGTGAGATGAAGGTAGAAACCCCCTTATTTGTGTGGAGACTTGAGTGTTCTAGTCATTAGAATCACCATGAGGACTATGTTGTTCTTATTTGGGTGTTAGTTGTGTTTTTTCTTTGCGGGGTCATTTATACAAAGGAAGCTCGACTTCATGAATGGGCTCGTAGGGAGGTGGTTGAAGCCTCAGATGTTGTGGTCACATGTATTATCACTATTTGTTCTCTTAACGTGTATTCTTTGATCCATCCAGGTTCGAAATCTTTCTTATGTGACTTTGTACTTTACCCTTGATTTTGGTAGGGAACCCGAACAATTGTTGGAACCCTTTTTCAGTGATTACCACTTCTAGCGTCCTTGTTATCGCCTCTAGAATATATAGACACTGCGTCATTATAGTTAAGGGTCGTGAGACTACTTTTGATGTGTTTGAATTAAAAATGGTGAACGTTGATGTGATTTTTGGGGATAGGCTAGTTTTCCGAGTGTCATGAAACTCTGGATTGGCAATCAAATTAATTAGGCTTGAATTTCCTAATGAACCCGTTATATAGTGGAGGAATGATCTTGCTAAAACCTCGTGGTAGACTTATGTCGTATCTTAAGATTTGCGGGATGAACTAGAAGGGGCGCAGTTCTATCTAGTTGTTGTAGTGTCACTCAAGTCGTGTTACCTTCATTTATTCCCAAATGCAGTTATCTGTTAAACCTTTCGATTGTGCATGCCTTATGAAAGTTTATATTAGAGGTATGAATCCCGCATCCAATGTGTTTAGGTTTGAATGATGTATTCATTATGTGCTTAGTCGTATGGTATCTCTGAGAATGATCCGCTGTACAAAAGAACACTTGAAATTCTGAAATTTGAGGTTTACTGAAAAATCTAAAGCCATGACTTTCATTTGGGGACGAATGATCCTGGGGGGGGGGGAGGGGGGGGAGGGGGGGACTCCGTAAATTTGAGTTAGGTGTGAATGTATTAAATGAGAAGTAACATGACATTTCATGCATATGAAGTCCTATCAATATGAGTTGGGTGGAAATATTTGATTTAAGATCAAGACCAAGTAGTGAAGTTCATAATAGTTCATAAAATCGCCTAAGTTTTGTTGACCTGTGTTGTAGGCCAATTTCGTGAAAATTCGTTGCGACGTTGGGAAAACTTCCTCTAACAGAAGTTTTAGAACTTTGAAATACCTTTCCAAAGATATAAAGTGGAGCTTAAACAGACTTGTGAATAAAATTTTATGGCCATTTTAGTAACTTGCGTTTCGCAGGATCATCCTGCGGTTCAATCCTGCGAATCTCAGGATGAACACCAAAAATCATACCCCTCTGTCACGTCGTGCGATAGGGCTGTGTTTCACGGGTCAAACATGCGATTCACGTGATGTGTCACGCGCGTTGCTTGACTATAAAAACTCCCATAACATGAAATTTTCTTAAACCTGCATTCTACTTTATCTTTGGCCGACTTTTTGAGAAGAAATAACCCCAGGGCTTCCCCAAAACCTACTTGAAGAATAGGTTCTAGACATGAAAACCCTAGTTTTTCTATAAAGGGATATATGAGTAGAATTAGATTATAGCTCTAATCTTTCTCATCTAAAACCATTGTAGTGTGATTATTGAATCTTGGGAAGTGCATTTGAGCGGGATTTGAGGTATGTTTGTATTCCAAAATTTGTCTTTTCAAGTGTGTCTAGATTTCAAAAACCCTCTCTTGAAGTATGTCTATATTTCAATTTTTTTTTTCAAGTATATCTAGATTTTCCCAAAAATCATTCTTGAAGTATGTTAACTTTTCAAAATCCTTCTTTGAAGTATGTTATATTGCTTGAAACGTGTGGATGATTGTTTGTGACTTGAAATCTTCCTTTGGAATATGAACATGATTATAACTCTTGTTTGGTGGAACTTATTCTAGAATTAAAGATGATTTATTGTAGACAAGGTCATGCATGTTTCGTACTTTGATTAGCCTGTGAGTGGCTTGTTTCGTATCTTGTTGCCTGTGAGTGGCTTGTTTCGTATCTTGTTGCCTATGAGTGGCTTGTGATGATATTGAATTCGTCAGTGCAATACTGGGCCTAGTAAATGGTAAGGAGTTAAGTTAATGTGTCTGTCGTTGTTGGATTCTTATATAACTCTTTAATGTTGCCGACTCACTTTATTCCTGGGTTTCAACTATTGTCTTCATTGATATCATTTTATTGATTTATTCACCATATCTTGTTTTGTTAACTATTGCCCCTTACACAGTTTCTGAGTACCCAGTACTCTGGCATACCATTGTTTTGTTTTATGGTATGATAGGTATCATTGAGGATCGGGTTCGTGATACGCCTATGACTTAAGAGAACTTGCTGCTTTCGAGACTACTCGGTGAGACCATTTGATTATTCGTGGGGCACCATTCTATATTTACTTTTCGTATTTTAGTTTCGGGCTACGTCCCGATGATTTCATTACTCATATCTTAAAAGCTCCTTAGATAGTTGTCAGATTCTGGGTAGTGTGTTGGAGTCTTGTATGACTCGTTGGGGGCATTTGTGCCACGTTTATTAACTAAGTATTTGATTTGGCTTCGGCTGATTTTGTTTCATATTTGTGATATTAGATTTTATTTAGTTTTTTATCACTTGTTTAGTTAAAATAAATGAAAGATTATCGAAAAGGGGTTTGACATTATTTATTTATAAGGTTCTTCTGATGTTGTTCATGACGTCGAATGCCAGTCACGTCTAGGGTGGGTTTTGGGGCGTGACAATTTTAAGTCTGGATTATGATAGCTTAGTTGTATTAGTTCATTATAGTGCTCTCTTATCTATGTGGATTAGTGTGTTTCATCCTATATAAATGCTGAGTTGTTCAATTGACTTATGAAGTATATGTAGCATCTAATTGGTTGTTCAGTTATGATGGTTTGGTTCTATAGATCACTACAATGCTTTTCTTGTTTGAATCCTGATCAGCATGTATCATTCATTTTGTTGTGTTGATAGTATATAGCTGTCGTTGGTCCTGATAGTATGATTGTATGGTTCCCATTTAGCTCTTGTTTCAGCATTATGCAATAAGTATTGCCTTAACCTGTGCCCATAATATATCTTGGGATGGTATTTGGTATTCTATGAATCTGCAAGTCCACTAAGCCTACTGCCTACTCAATTGTGATAATGTTTTGTATTTTTATGTGCCAAAGGGATCATCCAACCTCTATGGGTACGATATAGTATTGAAACTGACTCTAGAACCATGGTCTTGATCTTGTGTTTCCCTTGTTTTTCCCGCCTGTGATCACCTATCTAAGTGTTAAGTTATAGAAATCCTCTTAATCTCTATTTAGTTTGTAATGTATTGATTAAACTTGGCCATGGTAATATAATTATATTTTATATCATGTTGGTGCCCTACATTACCATAGTGTTAAATCCATGGAGTCCATAGTTCACATGTTTGAGTCCAAATCATGTTAGTTGATTATTGCAGCCTGTATGTGTTTAAAATGGGTCTGATATCTTGGTTTTTTCTATTATAAATTGGCATGATTCATATCCCAATGTGCAAATATGGAAATATGTGTTAAAACTTGACTGATTTGATGGAAATTGATTGCAAATGACTCATAATGAATCCTTTGAAAAGAATCAGCGTCTATATGTAAGATATTTGTCACCCTAGTCATCTGTCATGTGCAATTTAGGACATTTACTTGCATTTAATCTCATGACATCCAGTTTTACCTCATATATAATGGATTCAGAACTCAATAAACTTGCTTGCTAACTTGTTTTCCCTTCTCTAATCCTTGTCTGTGTGTATGTAGTTAATTTGAATGAATTTTTGTTGAATAAAGTGGAAAGGACTAACAATCAACTCTATGTGTTCATGGATTGTCAAATGTTCTGATCCTATAAAGATAATAAAGGAAACCACAGTCATTTCCTCATAATTTGGATTAAGTCCCTAAGAGTATTATTTGTAATAGAAAACTTTCCTTTACAGATGTTTTGATGCTGAAGTATGGACTATTCCAGGGCACTGCATTTGTTGAAACATGTGTGCCTTTCCTGTTTCCTTCTCTGCATCATCTTTTGTCTCTTGAAGTGTATTCTTTGGACTTGTATGAATGCATGAAAATCCTGTGGGTTGGTAGGTGTTTGCTAAATGAACATGTAGAGATAGATTTCATTTTGAAGGTCTTCTTTCTTTTAAAGGGAACTCTGCATTCTTTTTCTCTTGACCTGCTGTTGAACCTGGGTACTGAACTTCTCTCCTTAAAACTCTTCTGATTTATTGAAATAGGAACTGCTCTATGGTACTGAATTTGACCTGAAATAGTGTATTCTTTTTCTTACATTTATTTGACTATTGAAGCATGAGTTGTTCCTTTGACACTGCCTCTGCCAGATTCCTATGAGCCTTCTCCTATGTGTTTTCTCTTTCTTTTTCCTGCATCATCTTGTTTGCCCTCCGGAATATATTCCTTAACCTACCTTGGACCTGTGTGAATGAAATGTGCTAGTGATCCTCTTTCAATACATCTTGACCTCAGCATTTGCATGTCCTACTGAACCTCTGAATGATGCCTGGCCCTTGATTGATTGATTTTGTGCCATCTTTGGGATGTTGGGACCTGGGTTTGAACACCCTATGTCTGTGCTTAAGTTTGTAGCTCATAATGTGTCTTGTATCTCTGTGTTGTTTTCATGACGAGCCTGATAACAGAGTATATGTTAATCTTAGTAAAATTTTGAAACTTTTGTGCACTAGCTGAGCTTTACCATTGTTACACCTCAAACATTTTCGCGTCATTTGCGTCCTGAGTGAACTAACGTAAGCTCGTAGAGGTCATGGAACTCTTATAGGGTTAAGGAATACTCTTAACAAGTGTTAAGCAAGTGTCTAAAGGTTCTGGGATCAAGCAAATCGAAGAAAATAAGTTTGTCGAATATTTGGGAAAATTTGGCAGAATTTTGGACGAAACATTTTGGGTTAAATTTAGGGAAGTATATCTTTTAGTTTGTGAAGAGTTTTGAGGTACAGTACAAGCCTAAAATGAAGTTCAGGAAGTCTACTTTCCAATGCAACAAATCGCTCGTCGATATGACTTCGGAGTAGAGAGTTATGGACGTTACAAGTTAGGCCGTCGGAGCAGAGACGCGCAGCTACAGTGCACGAACGGGCCAGCTATAGTGCGCGAAATATTTAGGTCCACGGAGCCGACCTTGGCAAGTATAAAAGGACACCTTTTGGTCATTTTTGTGTCATTTCCCAACTCTAGACCCTTCCAACAAACACATATATTGCTATAAGTCTAGGCACCTCTCCAAGCATATTGTAACATATTTCCAAGACTAAACCAAGGATCAAAGTGAAGATTAAAGTGGTTAAGGGTTCCAAGTGAGGTCTACTCTTGTCTCCTCTTCTTCAAGATGTTTGGGTGAGTATTTTTATGGTGAAGTAACCCTGGAATTGAAACGTTCTTGAATTTTGAGGTAAGATTCATCTTAGTTTCATGTTTATGAGTTTGTTTGGTAATTGTGTTAAGATTTGCAGAGAAGAAATTGGAAGAAAAGTTCAAATATGCATTTGATGATATTTTGAGTTGTGAATTAACATGAGTTATAATTATTAGCATGTTTTGAGTATAATCTTGTTATGAGCGATAATAATGATGTGAAGAAATTGTCGTATACAAGTGTATAAGGGGTTGTATGAAGTTGTTGTTATGGATTAATTATAATCTTTTGATTATGGAATTGTTGATGTTCTATTATGCTTTGGGAGTTGTTTTGAATATTGGAGGAGGTAGAATATATAAGGGAAATGCTGCCCGATTTTCTTTAGTTTCCCAATTAATCTAATTTGACATTGTAAGTGTTTCAATGACTTACCTTTAGTGCGAATCATCTTAAATGTTGATTTACAAGCTTAGAAGGATAATTTGAGTAGTTAAAGAGACCCAAAAGGTATGTTAAGGCTGTTCCTTCTTTTCTTGGCATGATTCCATATATGATAAGAATGTAATGAACCTTATGACTAGAGATTTTTCAAAGTAGAGCTTGTCATATTATTGAATAGTTTTGGAGTGTTATGTTGTTCTTTCCGAGGGGCCATATCCCGTCCCTATGTCCTTGAGTTTATAGAAAGACAGAAGAGGCATGTTACAGTATCAGTATTTTCAGCATATGCATGATATACATATATTTTCTTTAGCCTTGCCACTTGGTCAGTGAGACAGATATGCCTGACCTACGAGTCGGTGAGACAAATATGCCTGGCCTACGGGTCAATGAGATAGATTGTCTGGCCTACGGGTCAGTGAGGCAGATTTCCTGGCCGACGGGTCAATGAGACATATTGCCTGGCTACTTGGCTAGTGAGATTTTACAGTTGCCTGGCCACTTGGTCAGTGAGATATATATTGGAAATATATTGCATTTCATATGAGACAAGTCAGTTGAGACATTCTAGGAATTCATTGGCCTCCAGATTGTATTGTTTTCAGTTTAGTTTCAGTTATCGTTTGCCTTACATACTCGATACATTGTTTCTTATTGATGTCCCTTTTGTTTGGGGGCACTGCGTTCATGCTCGTAGGTTCAAGTAGCCAGATAGGTGATCCAGCTCAATAGCTCTTCCACTCAATTGCAGACAGTGCGCTCCACTCAGATCGAAGCTGCAGTCCCTTTTGGTATGCTATTTTGACATGTAGATATGGATATGACGAGGCCTTGTCCTATCCTTTCTACAACTTATGTTCCATAGAGCTCTGTAGACAGTTGTATGTAGTTGAGATGTTTTGTAGCCTTGTCGGCTCTCACTCTTGTGGTATAGCATATGTAGCGGCCTAGTCGGCTTGCACTACTATCCTCAGCACGTATGTGTGTGTGTGTGTGTATATATATATATATATATATATATATATCCGCTGCCTGTGAGTTATTGATGCAGAGTCCATTATGTTAATCTTACAAGAGATAGTATAGCTCAGTGATAAGTTATTTATGGGCCACCATTTTGCTCAGTGAGATTCAAGTATGGATTTAGGGGTGCTTGTTCTGTAGAGGTCGGGCACTCATCCCGACTCATCGGATTGGGTCGTGACAAAAGTGGTATAAGAGCAGTTCTGTCCTAGGGTTTTCTACAGATCGTGTCCAGTAGAGTCTTGTTTATGGGTGTGAAGCGTGCCACCCTTATAAATAAGAGGTTGCGGGGCATTTAGTAATCATTGACCTTTCTTTCTATCTTAGATCGTGTAGTAGAGCCAGAGTCTAGGAAAGATCGTTCCTGACCCTTTTTTCCTGTAGGTAAATGCAGATTGATATAGATAAAGAGGTCGGCTTCTGATGATATTGAGATGATTCCCCCAGAGCCTGTGACTTCCATGGAGGAGGATCCATTAGAGGATAGCTATGAGACGGACCCGTATGAGGGTTCGTATGAGACACCAGTGGCATAAGAGGCTCCTGAGGCTACACTAGATTTGGCCCCTCCAGTTTCTCCTATGATTGAGCATTACATCAGAGCAGCCACGAGCGTAAGTGTTACGGAGTATTCTCGCCCCCTGTCTTGGCCTTCAGTTAATCAGGGGCTACAAGAGTATTCATATCCTTCGGATTATGATAGGGGAGATGAGGATGGTCAGACGAGTAAATGGTGGGAGCCTGATGAGAGGGATATTTAACTTTATCCCTAAGACCATGATCAGGATAGGCATTCACAGGTATATGGAATATCTTATTGGAACTCTTTATGTTATGTGCGATTACTATGGGATATCATCTAATAGTTGAAGAATGGGAATTTAAAGAAACCGATATCTGACATATTTACGAGTGAGTGTGACTAAGACATTTTTTTTACCATTAGGCACCCCGAGACTAGGAACAAAAAGCAGTCGCATGTGTTGGCTTGTGGTTATGAAAATTTTCTAGATATTGGAAGTTTCAAAGGTTACGATAGTATTTATCCAACCAGGAAAGTAAGGGACTTTTCCAACTTTGGGGGAATACATTACAGAGCCTTATTTGGATTTCCTAGTAGAACTTCAAATTGGTTTTTAAAGGTATGTGATAAAAGACCATGCAGTAATAAAAAGGATGGATGTGATCCTTATAAGAAGGTTACCTTGATTTTTTAGAGAGATGTGGTGAAGGTCACTTGCTGACAGAAGAATAAGAGCGATGTCGGCTTATGAATAAAAGGAAAGAAGAGTAGGTGTTCGCATAGAGATCATTCATTAAGTCTATATTGCCAGAGGCTCATAATCAGGACTTAGAAAATATTTTAAGAAGACCTACAGATTCAGACTTACGAAAATATGGGAAACAAGAATAGCCGAGGGAAATTAGGAGTATATGAGCCTTACGATTGGAATTTTAAATGATCGTGAGGTATGAGCTTTACTAGCTAGGCAAAACGAGGGGAGATGTATTAAAGCCACAGATTCATGACAATTTTAAATAGCATTGGGATACTTCTTAAGTGAGGTACTAATAAGCGATGTAGATGATAATGCATGTATGGCCACATTAAATATTGTGCGTGCCCTTATGATCGATCTTGAGATATGCTAAAGGTATTAATTGAGCTGGGTATTGAAGTTAAGATAGCAGGTGCTACAGGGCAGATTGATATTGTTTTCTCCAAATGTTAAAGTTGGATAATCATAATGCAACAATATCGGGGAGAAGAAGAATATGTGTACATAGGAGTAAGAAGAAGACTATGATATCATAAGAAAGAAGAGAAGCATAAGCAAGGGAAGTATGTTGCTAGTAAGGGTCAACTAAAGTTTTCAAGAAAAGGGTTAAGGCGGTGGTAGAGGCGAACGGCCATTCAGATGAATTTTTAAAGTAAGCAAGCAAGAAGGATAGAGTATGGAAATATGTGATACAGGACGAATGCGAAGATCCCACAAACAAATCTTGATAAGCAGGATTGGACTATAATAACGATGGGTATGGATATAACCTGAGAAAGAATAATCTGGTTGTATGAAAGATGTCAAGGGATTTCTAACTCTTAAGGTACATCCAAAAGGATAATTATGAAGCAATATTGATACGTTCACCTTGAAAATGGAACCCCCCCCCCCTCCCCGCCCAAAAGATGAATTTAGGAGTAGAAATGATTCGTACTTCTAATGGAATATTCTACGAATTCCAGGGCCAATGCTATAGAATGGCGGATGGGGGAAGAGCACTATATGAGTAAGGAAGTCAAGATAGACCGTAAGAGCGAAAGTAAGAAAAGTTCTCTGATGAATTGGTTAAAGGATGTTGTATAACCATCAAGGACAAGAGGAGGTTCATAAGCTAATAAGTCTGGCCAAGAGGCAAAACATCAATAGCATGGAATGATTGTCTTGATGAGGAGTACAAAAAATTCGATCATAAAGGAAATAGGGTGAATGTACGAGGGATATGTATAAATAGGAACAAGCTATAGTATCGATAGGTAAGATAAGAAAGGGATAAGGATCGACAAGATATTGGAATAAATATGACGCCAGACTATGGTACAACCACCTAGTAAAGAAGAACTATAGAACGGTATGAGCTGGGCAAATAAAAGAGCAGATCGTGGAATATAGATACGACAGTGCATCGACTTATGATGGTATTAAAAGGAGAAACCAGATTGGGTTGACCAAAAGATAAGGTCACCATAGAAGAAGGAATAGACAAAAATCTTCAATCGAAAAAATGTAAATAGAGGCAATGAGTATCTGTGCGACTGGTATACTCAAAAAAAAAAAATAGAGGGTACCAGACTCTAGGGAAGATTTATCAGGTAAGAATCAAGCGAAGGCCAAGAGTACAAGACGAATCTCAAAGGAAGTAATAAAGGGACGTTGCGCCTGATTGGAACAAAGCTGATGGAAATGAGACCACATAGAACGAGCAAGGTAATGATTCTGCTAGACATCTATGACTGGAAACTGCAAACAAAGGGAAGAGTGAAATGATTTAAATTCACTACATGGTAAGGAGCCTGGTTCACATTTCGAAAAATTTCCAAATTTATCCCAAATTTATCAACCGGACTAAGGATTAGCAACTTCAAGGGTAAATTAAAAAAAGAGGATCATCGAAGAAGAGATTTGAGATATTCTTGATGCAAGTACAAGAATTATCGATAGCCCAGACCGAATATAAAAAGCCTTATGAGAGAATATAGAAGAAAGAGAGAATCAAGTAAAGTGTATAGGTGGAAGGAAGTCTCAATGTTAAATTAGTTGGAGGATAAAATACCACAAGGATCGATTCAGTTGCTACAGGAAAGCAAGGGATACTATATTACCAGTTTCTGAAGTTATCCTTAAGGGGGAAAAGAATAAGTTAAACTCTAAGAAGATGAAGGCATGGAGTATCAGTGAAGCATAGGAGGGATACATAAGGATCAAAGGAGTCAGAGTTTCTGACATATAAAAAGGGGATAAAGAGGATGAGACCAAAAACAAATAAAGGTATATGGTAAGTACTGGGTAAGCGAGCATATAAGGGTGTAAACGACAGAGGTCAAAGGGACAACGAGGATGATAAGGCGTGACCTAGTAGACAGACAGGTGATAAGGAAAAAGGGATAACCGTGAGTACGTGCATAAATTTTAGCCATAAAAAAGGAGGATTATATTCAAGAATTACTTGGGCAAGAAATTCAGCAAACTTAAGAATACACCCATCGGTTGTAAAATAACAGTAATCAAGAAATACCAAAGGAATCTGGAAACCAGGAATATAGAATCTACATGTACGTAGGGACGATTAGCTAGTAATTACACGAGGAAGGACTGTATATGGTAAGAAGAAACCAGGTTACGACTCATATAAAGAAACTAAGGAATCTAAGAAAGATTAATCGTCAGAAATTGAGGCGCTCCAGTGTAGGGAATTATCGAATGCTACTACAGTAAGATTGGGGAATGCCAAAGAAGCAGTGTAAGGCAACCCAAGAGAGTTATGGAGAATACTAACTAGTTGAGTAGAATCAATCAGTACTAACATAATTGAATGATATGCAGACAAGAAATGGAGTAACATTTCAGCAGAAGAGCTCCAAGTACACCTGTTGATCAGCTGAGAAATAGAGCGTAGGGCTCATAGAGACAAAAGGGAAGGAAAAGCTAAACATCAAGTTGATCACAATTCATATGAATTATGGGGTTAATGGATAAGTTCTCAAAAATTGCCAGCAGAATATGAGGAAAGATTAAATGGACCACAAGTATAAAGGTTTAAACCCCAAAATAAATAGGAGGGGATTGTCGCTTCAACAAATCGATATAGCGTCATAAGTCTGCAAATTATGGTTACGATTTATTAACTTAAGGTGTATCACCTCCAAGGAACCGCGAGGAGGATCGTAAGTTGTGTAGTTCGAACAGAGTTCGGTTTCGAATATGTGAGTAAGACTACCAGTAAGTAAGGTAAATGCCAGAACATGCTGGTGAGAATATAGACATCAATGTCGAAATGAGTTCTACTTCAACATTCGAGGACCAATGTTTTTAAAGGAGGGGGAGAATGTTACACCTCAAAAATTTTCACGTCATTTGCATCGTGAGTGAACTAACATAAGCTCGGAGAGGTCATGGAGCCCTTATAAGCTTAAGGAATACTCTTAACAAGTGTTAAGGAAGTGTTTAAATGTTTTGGGATGAAGCAAATCGAAGAAAATATGCTTGTCGAAAATTTGGGAAAATTTGGCAGAATTTTGGACGGAAATTTTGGGTCAACTTTAGCGAAGTATATCTTTTAGTATATGACGAGTTTTGAGGTAAGTAAAAGCCTAAAATTAAGTTAATGAAGTCTAGTTTCCAACGCAACAAACCGCTCGTTGATATGATATCAGAGTAGAGAGTTATGGACGTTACAAGTTAGATCGGTAGAGTAGAGACGTGTAGCTACAGTGCGTGAACGTGCCAGCTACAATGCGCGAAATTTTTAGGTCGGTGGAGCCGACCTTGGCAAGTATAAAAGGACCCCTTTTGGTAATTTTAGGTCATTTCCCAACTCTATACCCTTTTACAACATGCACATATATTCCTACATGTCTAGAAACCTCTCCAAACATATTCTAACATATTTCCAAGCCTAAACCAAGGATAAAAGTGAAGATTAAAGTGGTTAAGGGTTCCAAGTGAGGTTTACACTTGTCTCCTCTTCTTGAAGATATTTGGGTGAGTATTTTTAAGGTGGAGTAACCATGGAATTGAAAAGTTCTTGAAATTTGAGGTAAGATTTCATCTTAGTTTCATGTTTATGAGTTTGTTTGGTAATTATGTTAAGCTTTGCAGAGAAGAAATTGGAGGAAAAGTTCAAATATGCATTTGATGATATTTTGAGTTGTGAATTAACTTGAGTTATAATTATTAGCATGTTTTGAGCATAATCTTGCTATGGGGGATAATAATGATGTTAAGAAATTGTCTTATACAATTCTATAAGGGGTTATATGAAGTTGTTGTTGTGGATTGATTATGAAAAGAAGTGTTGGGATTGAATTGAGTATAGCTTGAATGCAATCTCTTGATTATGGAATTGTTGATGTTCTATTGTGCTTTGGGAGTTGTTTTGAATATTTGAAGAGGTAGAAGTTATGAGGGAAATGTTGTCCGATTTTCTTGAGCTTACAAATTAATCTAATTTGACCTTGTAAGCGTTTTAATGACTTACCCATAGTGCGAATCATCTTAAATGTAGATTTACAAGCACGGAAGGGTAATCATTGAGAAGTTAAGAAGACCCAAAAGGTATATTAAGGTTGTTCCTTTTTTTCTTGGCATGATTCCATATATGGTAAGAATGTAATGAACCTTATGACAAGAGATTTGTCAAAGTAGAGCTTGTCATATTATTGCATAGTTTTCGAGTGTTATGTTGTTCTTTTCAAGGGGCCATATCCCCTCCCCATGTCCTTGAGATTATAGAGAGACAGAAAAGGCATGTTACAATATCAATATTATCAGCATATGCATGATATACATATATTTTCTTTAGCCTGGCCACTTGGTCAGTGAGACATTTTCTTTTGCCTGACCTACGAGTCAGTGAGACAGATATGCCTGACCTACGGGTTAGTGAGACAAATATGTCTGGCCTACGGGTCTGTGAGACAGATATGCCTGGCCTACGGGTCAGTGAGATAGGTTGCCTAGCCTACGGGTCAGTGAGACAGATTGTGTCACGATCCACCTAGGGGCCGTGACGGGTACCCGTGGCTAACCACCGAGCACCACTCGTTCTACTCTTCATCATACTCATATTACACTTCTTTAATATTCATATGCTCATAATCATAGGAAAAACCATTTTTCATTTGAGAACATAGATACTTTTATAGACATAAGCCTTTCGGCTATCAAAAAATAATTAAATAAATATATATATATATATATATATATATATATATATATATATATATATATATATATATACAAAAGTAACCTCGTGAGACCATACAACCCAAAACTTTATATCTACGAGCCTCTACTAGAGTGCTAGACATAGGGACGGGACAGGACACCGTCGTGCCCAAAATATACATCTAGGCACCAAAATAATAGTCAAAGGCACCTCCGGAACAATGGAGTGCTCTCAATCAGCTACTAGCTCCTACGAGTCTTGATCAAGATCACCTCCCTCTCTACCTGTGGGCATGAACACAACGTGCAAAGAAAATGGACGTCAGTACGAACATTGTACCGAGTATGAGAGGCATAAGTAATAATAACATGTCAATGATAGACAAGAAACATTAAGTAAAGAGCAACTGTAACTGACTGTCCATCATAAAGAAATAATGCATGCTGGCTTACTTCATAATCGTCGTCATGTCATGTAGCAGAAATGTATAAGTGTATAAGCTGCCCGTCCATATAGTTACGGTGTGATAATAATTAACCTGCATCCAGGCCTCCCGCGTCCGGGGTATAAGCTGCCCACTGCAGTGGTGTGTCTGCCCGTCCATATCGGCACGGTGTAATATCATCAATATACACTCATCATAATGCATGTATAATAACCCAAGGATAGCTATACTTTATCGAGGTGACATAAGGTCGTGAACCCCCGATTCCATTTTGGAACACCCATAAGTATTCTGCCTCACCTTGAAAGAAATAGTATATAAGGTGAATGTATACAATAGATGACATCGTTAACTTTATGGTATTCTGCCTCACCTTGAAGGAAATAACATATAAGTTGAGTGTATTCAATAAATGAAATTATTAACTTTATGGTATTCTGCCTCACCTTGAAGGAAAAATAATATATAAGGTGAGTGTATACAATATATGACATCATTAGCGTTATAGGAACATCATATCATGAACCCTAGAATCTCTATACCTACGTATCATCACCATTATTGGGCTCGTCATGTGTCTCTTATCTCATGTGGCTATTCATGGACATAGACTCTTAGCTTTCCGGGATATAGAAGATTCATAGAGAAGAAGGAAAATCATACCATAGGATTCATGCCATAGGAAGAAAGGACTAGCCTCACATACCTTTTTCCGTTTAACTATTTTATCGCTTATTTGTTCTCCTTCAATGCCCACGTTTCTACCTTCAAGAGAAGTCGCATGAACATTAGCTAATCGATTACATAAACGTGCTTACTAAATCTAAAGAAAATTGGGCAGCATTTCCTTTGTTTATACTACTTTCCGCATATTCTATATCAACTCCCAAACGTTCATAACAACATTCACAATATAATAGACAACAATCATCATTCATCTACATTATCCGCATTTCACAATTCCTCTTCAATTTCTCCATAATTGTGGTTATAGTTCACTATCGCGTTTTCTCATATATAATACTTATTCCATGGTCTAAATGTCATTCACAACATACTTACAACCATAACACACCAATATTCATAATTCAATCCAAACCTTTACCCAACAATGTCTCTATTCACACATTCATGACCCATTTCCTATATTTTTCTACAATCCACGTGTTTTTAACTTTCAACACCTTAAACAACCAAGAATGATGATAAAACTCACCTTTGAATGCGTAGGAACGGGTTTTGGTTGGCAATACTTCACTTGGAGATAACCCTAGCTTCAACTTCCAAAGGATTCTTGACTTAGATGGACCCTAGTGAGCTTTATGCACTTGACCCACTTGAATTCTTGATATTGATCTTTGTTTTCTTTTGTACTCTTGTAGATGAAGTATGTGGAACCTTCTAGAGGTCTTGAGAGAGATGAAGAAGTGTGTGGGAAATGAAATTAATGAAGTAGGATCACATTTATATAATTGAATTTACTCAGCCCGTCGGGACTTCCACGGACACTTGTACGGTCCGTGGAACATTTCACGGTCCGTACAAGTGGTCGTTGTTGACCACCATGGAATACTTCATTGCTGTTGGGTTATACGGACCATTGTACGGTCCGTATAACATTCTACGGGCCGTATAATGTTGTCGTGTAACTCACAGTTTTTCCGAAGTTGTTCTCGTCGTTTCGTTTGATCTCCAATCCTTATACAACCTTCTTAAAACTTTTTTAATATTTTATTAATGATCTAAAAATCCCTGTAACTCGTCCTCAAGACCTTACCAAACAATTCTTAACACAATAATTTACAGAACCTTTCCTACACCCTACTTATACTCCGCTTGTCCTTATCAATTCATATTTCATCAATTCATATAACTTCAAAATCTTAACGTATGCATTCTAAGACCACTAATTATCCATCTTATAATCTTAAGAACTTCCTATTATCCTTAACCTCGCAATAGTTCACTCACTATGCGACGACATGAAATTTGCAAGGTGTAACATTCTTCCCCCCTTTTGGAACATTCGTCCTCGAATGTTAAACACTCGGGAATTCTACGAAAATTTTGCCAGAGTTTTCCCTGTAATATGGCACTACCATCCTGTCAAAACAACCCATAATGTCATTTCTTCACAGGGCCACAACACAATAGTAATATAAATTGGTCACACACGACCCATATGCATGAAAAGAAAGCGTACATACCTCATAATCTTGATGTTCCGTCGTGGATCTCTTCTGGAGGCTGAAATAAGTGTGGGTATGTGGATTTCATTTTATCTTCCGCTTCCCAAGTCATTTCTTCTCGGTTGTTATTTTTCCACAAGATTTAAACTGAAGCTACTTCCTTATTTCGAAGTCTTCGTACTTGCCTGTCTAAGATGGCAATGGGCTCTTCTTCATGTGCTAGCTTTTCTGTCACTTGAGCATCATCTATTGGGACAATCCTCGTAGGATCTCCAACACACTTGCGGAGCATCGAGACATGAAAGACTGGATGGACTGACTCAAGCTCTGGAGGCAAGTCCAATTCATAGGTTACATGACCTACCTTGCAGATAATTTTATAAGGTCCAATGTATCGAGGATTTAACTTCCCTTTCTTGCCAAATCTTGTCACCCCTTTCATTGGCGACACCTTCAAAAATACCCACTCATTAACCTGAAATTCCAAGTCTCGTCGGCGGTTGTCTGCATAAGATTTTTGGCGACTTTGGGCTGTCAACAATCGGTCTCGGATCACCTTGACTTTTTATACCACTTGCTAAACCAATTCAGGGCCTATTAACTGTACTTCTCCTATTTCAAACCATCCAATAGAGGATCTACACTTCCTTCCATATAAAGCTTCATACAGAGCCATTTGGATACTGGAATGACAGCTATTGTTGTATGCAAACTCAATAAGAGGTAAGTGGTCATCCTAGCTACCACCAAAATCGAGTATACACGCTCGTAGCATATCCTCCAAGGTCTGAACAGTACGTTCGGCTTGCCCATCAGTCTGCAGATGAAATGCCGTGCTAAGCTTCACTTGAGTACCTAGACCTTCTTGGAAGGATTTCCAGAACTTGGCTGTAAATTGCGCTCCTCTATCTGTGATAATGGATATTGGTATACCATGGAGTCGCACAATTTCTTTAAGATACAACCTTGCATAATCTTCTGCTGAATATGTGGTTCTGACTGGAACAAAATGAGCTGCTTTCGTGAGTCTATCCACGATCACCCATATGGAATCATACTTGCCTCGGGAACGAGGTAACCCCACAATAAAATCCATGTTAATCACTTCCCACTTCCAAGTAGGGATTTCCATTGCTTCCAATAATCCTCCAGGCTTTTGATGTTCGACTTTCACTTGTTGGCAATTCGGACATTGGACTACAAATTCGGCTATGTCCCTCTTCATGCCATCCTACCAATATATCAACTTGAGATCATGATACATCTTGGTTGCACCTGGGTGAATAGAATACCTAGAGTAATAGGCTTCTTCTATAATTCGGCGGCGCAATTCTGCGACATTCAGAACACATAGTCTGCCTCGGTATCTAAGAATTCCATCCATGGAAACTTCAAATGGGGACTTCTCTTTCCCATGAGATATGTCTCTGTAATGGCATAAGTGAGGATCTTCATACTGACGCTCTTTCACTTCTACATTCAGGGACGAAACTGTGGGATCATTTATATCAATTCCTGCATTACCTGAATCAATTACACGTACTCCAAGGTTAGCTAATTGGTGGAGCTCATGAATTAATCCTTTCCTTTTCGGAGGAACTTCGCATAGACTGCCCATTGATCGGTGGCTAAGCGCATCGGCTACTACATTTTCTTTTTTGGGGTGGTACAAAATATTCACATCGTAATCTTTCAATAACTCTAACCACCGCCTCTGCCGCAGATTCAACTCCTTCTGTTTGAAAATGTACTGAAAACTCTTGTGATCTGTATAGATATCAACATGCACACCATACAAGTAACGTCTCCACATATTTAATGCATGAATAACTGCAGCTAATTCAAGGTCATGAGTTGGATAGTTCTTTTCATGTTTCCGCAGCTGTCTCGAAGGATAAGCAATGACTCTACCGTGCTGCATTAACACACATCCTAACCCAACGCCGGAAGCATCACAGTACACCACATAACCATCTGACCCTTCTGGAAGTGTTAAGACTAGAGCTGAGGTTAATATGTCCTTCAACTCTTGGAAGCTGCATTCACAAGCATCATTCCACTGAAATTTAACTTACTTCTGGGTTAGCTTCGTCAATGGAGCTGAAATAGAGGAAAATCCCTTTACAAACCTTCTATAATATCCTGCCAATCCCAGAAAACTTCCAAGTCTTCACATCTTCAATTTTCTGAGTGTCGACTCGAATGCCATCATTTGAAATAACATGGCCCAGAAATGTTACAGAATTCAGCCAAAACTCCCACTTTGAAATTTTGCATATAATTCTCGAGTTCGAAGAATTCCAAGAACAATACGTAAATGATCTGCATGTTCTGATTCTGTGCGAGAGTATACCAAAATATCATCGATGAATACTATCACGAATAAATCCAAGAGTGTTCTGAATACATTATTCATCAAATGACTGAAAACTGCCAGAGCATTAGTCAGCCCAAACGACATCACCCGGAATTCATAATGGTCATATCTCATTCTAAAGGCTGTTTTGGGAATATCTTCTTCTCTAACTCTCACTTGATGATAACCCGACCTCAAGTCTATTTTAGAAAAACCACCTGGCACCCTGTAGTTGATCAAACAAATCATCAATCCTTGGGAGAGGAGATTTGTTCTTTATCGTCACCTTGTTGAATTGCCTATAATCGATGCACATTCGTAGGGAACCGTCTTTCTTTCTCACGAACAAGACTGGTGCTCCCCACGGTGATGAACTGGGTCTATTAAACCTCTTCTCAAGCAAATCTTTCAATTGTGCCTTTAGCTCTCTCAATTCTGCCGGAGCCATTCGATACGAAGGAATAGAAATAGGCTTGGTGTCCAGCAACACATCAATGGCGAAATCAATCTGTCTTTCTAGAGGAAGGCCTAGAAGTTCATCTGGAAATACATCCAGAAATTCATTCACTACCGGAATAGATTGGAAAGTTAGCGACGTTGCTTCGGTGTCATGTACTTGGACTAAGTGATAAATATAGCCCTTAGCTATCATCTTCCTTGCCTTAAGATAGGAAATAAACCTACCTTTTGGAGATGCTATATTATCATTCCATTCAAGTACGGGCTCTCCTAGAAATTGAAATCGAACTATTTTCATTCGGCAATCAACAGTAGCATAACATTAGGCCAACCAATCAATACCCCTAATCACATCGAAATATAGCATTTCCAGCTCAATTAAATCGGCTTTGGTCTGGAAATTGCATATCACAGGTACACAATTTCTATACACTTGTCTAGCTCCCGGGATCACCAACCGGAGTAGATACCTCAAAAGGTTTGATTGGCTCAAGTTTCACCCCAATTCGACTAGCAACATACTGAGTAATATAAGACAAGGTAGAACTCGGATATATCAAGGCATATACATCATGGGAAAATATGGATAATATACCTGTAACCACATCTGGGGAAGACTCGAGATCCTGTCGTCCGGCTAAAGCGTATACACGGGGCTGAGTGACACCTGAAGTAGATGCTCCCCCTCTGCCTCTACCTCAACCTGCTGAAATTTGGTGAGTTTGACCTACCGAGCGCACTGAAGATGAACCAGCCACTGATCCTGTGGGCTGAACCCTAACTCTACCACTCATCGACGGGCAATCTCGAATCATATGCCCAACCCGGCCACAGGCATAGAAAGCATCCGAACCCTGGCAACACCGTCCAGAATGTAACCTACCGCACTGGCTGCATGGCGGTACTGAGGGTCTCCTCTGTCTATAATCTCCCCCAAACTGAGAATCTGGCGCCCTCGAACTCTAACCCTGTCCTGAACGAAAGGAGCGATCAACTCTCCTACCTGTAAGTCGAGGAGGTGCACTAGTCATCGACTAGCCTGAGTGTCTAGAATGTGTCTGCCTTGATCCCTCTGTATAATCACTGCCTGCCCCCATAGATCTGGCCCTCTTGCTTTGCCTCCTATCAATATCACGATCACCCCTTTGTGGTTGCTGGCGTCCCTCTATGTTCTTGGCATGGGCTTGTATTCGGGAAATATCCATCCCATCTTGCAACGAAGCCGTCAAACAGTCCTTGAATAAATGTGGCCCCAAGCCACTCACAAACCTATGTACCCTGTCTCACATATTGGCCACCATAGTCGGGGCATAACTAGCCAACCAATTAAATTGAAGGCTATATTCCCGAGAACTCATGTTTCCTTGCTTTAAATTTAGAAACCTATCCGCTCTAGCTCGGCGAACCTCGGGTGGCAAATAGTGACGGATGAAAGCATCTACAAATTCTTGCCACACGGGAGGAGGCGCATTTTATTTTCTTGATGCTAGCCAATTGTTGTACCATAATACCGCCACATCTCAGAGTCTATAAGATGCCAGCTCAACAGATTCAGTTTCAGAGGCATGAATAATCCTCAATTTTCTCAACATCTCATCAATAAATCCTTGCGGGTCTTCGTCCGGCTTTGACCCGAAAAACTCCAGAGGATTCAAACTCATAAAGTCACGGGCTCTAGTACTGGCTGCCCGATCACTTGAACTCGCATTCTGTCGCTGTGCCTAGGCGGCAACCGACTGTGTCAATAGATGCATGGCCTCGGTCACTTATTGACTCGAAGCAACCGGTGGAGGAATTGGAGCTGAAGCTCCTCCTTGTTCTTCGACATTGGGCGGGGTAGCAGAAGTGCTAGATGGGGCCTCATTATGTGATTCGCCCTCTTCTACATTCACCGGAGGATCTCTTTCTACCCGCCTTTTCATTGTAGTTTTACCCTTCTGGGCGGCTGTAGCTTTTCCTTTTGGCGGCATTTCTGAAATCATAACTCACTATTAAGAGGGGAAAATCTTATAACACAGCTCTATCACACGATCTCTTAAGATGAAAGATGGTCATTTTTCCTAGAAGCCCTGTAGCCTCCTATTTATTAGTGTGGCGCGCAACACACCATACAAAAGACTCTACTAGACACGGCTCGTAGACACTTCCTAGGACTGAACTGCTCTGATACCACTTTTGTCACGACCCGCCTAGGGGCCGTGACGGGTACCCGTGGCTAACCACCGAGCACCACTCGTTCTACTCTTCATCATACTCATATTACACTTCTTTAATATTCATATGCTCATAATCATAGGAAAAACCATTTTTCATTTGAGAACATAGATACTTTTATAGACATAAGCCTTTCGGCTATCAATATATATATATATATATATATATATATATATATATACAACAGTAACCTCGTGAGACCATACAACCCACAACTGCGTATCTACGAGCCTACTAGAGTGCTAGACATAGGGACGGGACAGGACACCGTCGTGCCCAAAATATACATATATGCACCAAAAGAATAGTCAAAGGCACCTCTGGAACAATGGAGTGCTCTCAATCAGCTACTAGCTCCTACGAGTCTGGATCAAGATCACCTCCCTGTCTACCTATGGGCATGAACACAGCATGTAAAGAAAACGGACGTCAGTACGAACATTGTACTGAATATGAGAGGCATAAGTAATAATAACATGTCAATGATATACAGGAAACATCAAGTAAAGAGCAACTGTAACTGACTGTCCATCATAAAGAAATAATGCATGCTGGCTTACTTCATAATTGTCGTCATGTCATGTATGCAGAAATGTACAAGCGAATAAGCTGCCCGTCCATATAGGTACGGTGTGATATAGTTAACCTGCGTCCCGGCCTCCCGCGTCCGGGGTATAAGCTGCCCACTGCAATGGTGTGTCTACCCGTCCATATAGGCACGGTGTAATATCATCAACATACACTCATCATAATGCATGTATAATAACTCAGGGATAGCTATACTTTATCGAAGTGACATAAGGTCGTGAACCCCCGATTCCATTATGGAACACCTATAAGTATTCTGCCTCACCTTGAAAGAAATAGTTTATAAGGTGAGTTTATACAATAGATGACATCATAAACTTTATGGTATTCTGCCTCACCTTGAAGGAAATAATATATAAGGTGAGTGTATTCAATAAATGACATTATTAACTTTATGGTATTATGCCTCACCTTGAAGGAAATAATATATAAGGTGAGTGTATACAATATATGACATCATTAGCGTTATAGGAACATCATATCATGAACTCTAGAATCTCTATACCTACTTATCATCACCATTATTGGGCTCGTCATGTATCTCTTATCTCATGTGGCTATTCATGGACATAGACTCTTAGCTTTCCGGGATATAGAAGATTCATAGAGAAGAAGGAAAATCATACCATAGGATTCATTCCATAGGAAGAAAGGACTAGCCTCGCATACCGTTTTCCGTTTAACTATTTTATCGCTTATTTGTTCTCCTTCAATGCCCACGTTTCTACCTTCAAGAGAAGTCGCATGAACATTAGCTAATCGATTACTTAAACGTGCTTACTAAATCTAAAGAAAATTGGGCATCATTTCCTTTGTTTATACTACTTTCCGAATATTATATATCAACTCCCAAACGTTAATAACAGCATTCACAATATAATAGACAACAATCATCATTCATCTACATTATCCGCATTTCACAATTCCTCTTCAATTTCTCCATAATTGTGGTTATAGTTCACTATCGCGTTTTCTCATATATAATACTTATTCCATGGTCTAAATTTCTTTCACAACATACTTACAACCATAACACACCAATATTCATAATTCAATCCAAACCTTTACCCAACAATGTCACTATTCAAACATTCATGACCCATTTCCTATATTTTTCTACAATCCACGTGTTTTTAACTTTCAACACCTTAAACAACCAAGAATGATGATAAAACTCACCTTTGAATGCATAGGAACGGGTTTTGGTCGGCAATACTTCACTTGGAGAAAACCCTAGCTTCAACTTCCAAAGGATTCTTGACTTAGATGGACCCTAGTGAGCTTTATGCACTTGACCCACTTGAATTCTTGATATTGATCTTTGTTTTCCTTTGTAAACTTGTAGATGAAGTATGTGGAACCTTCTAGATGTCTTGAGAGAGATGAAGAAGTGTGTGGGAAATGAAAGTAATGAAGTAGGATCACATTTATATAATTGAACTTACTCAGCCCGTTGGGACTTCTACGGACACCTGTACGGTCCATGGAACATTTCACGGTCCGTACATGTGGTCGTGGTTCACCAACATTGAATACTTCGTTGTTTTTGGGTTATACGGACCATTGTACGGTCCGTATAACATTCCACGGGCCGTATAATGTGGTCATGTAACTCACAGTTTTTCCGAAGTTGTTCTCGTTGTTTCGTTTGATCTCCAATCCTTATACAACCTTCTTAACACTTGTTTAATACTTCATTAATGATCTAAACATCCCTATAACTCATCCTCAAGACCTTACCAAAAAATCCTTAACACAATAATTTACAGAACCTTTCCTACACCTCACTTATACTCCGCTTGTCCTTATCAATTCTTATTTCATCAATTCATATAACTTCAAAATCTTAACGTATGCATTATAAGACCACTAATTATCCGTCTTATAATCTTAAGAACTTCCTGTTATCCTTAATATCGCAGTAGTTCACTCACTACGCGACGACATGAAATTTGCAAGGTGTAATTGATTGCCTGGCCGACGGGTCAGTGAGACATATTGCCTGGCTACTTCGCCATTGAGATTTTTTACAGCTGCCTGGCCACTTGGTCAGTGAGATATATATTTGTAATATATTGCATTTCATATGAGACAGGTCAGTTGAGATATTCTGGGATTTCTTTGGCCTCCAGATTGTATTATTTTCAGTTCAATTTCAGTTAGGGTTTTCCTTACATACTTAGTACATTGTTTCGTACTGACGTCCTTTTTGGTTGGCGGCGCTGCGTTCATTCTCGCAGGTTCGGGTAGCCAGACAAGCAATCCAGCTCAGTAGGTCTTCTACTTAGCTGCAGAAAGTGTGCTCTACTCGGATCGGAGCTGCAGTCCCTTTTGGTATGCTATTTTGACATGTAGATATGGATATGACGAGGCCTTGTCCTATCCTTTCTACAACTTATGTTCCATAGAGCTCTATAGACAGTTGTATGTAGTTGAGATGTTTTGTAGCCTTGTCGGCTCTCACTCTTGTGGTATAGCATATGTAGCGGCCTAGTCGGCTTGCACTACTATCCTCAGCACGTATGTGTGTGTGTGTGTGTATATATATATATATATATATCAGCTGCCTGTGAGTTATTGATGCAGAGTCCATTATGTTAATCTCACAGGAGATAGTATAGCTCAGCGATAAGTTATTTATGGGCCACCATGTTGCTCAGTGAGATTCTGGTATGGATTTAGGTGTGCTTGGTCAGTAGAGGTCGGGCACTCATCAGGACTCATCGGATTGGGTCGTGACAACCACGATCTGTGTAAAACATTTTGGGCATGCAGCTGTGCTTAAATAGATTCAGTAAATTCTTGACATGTTTTTACTGCTAAAGGGTATGTTAGGTGTTTAATTTGCTGTATTTGTCATTGTCCCATGCTTTATTTTTGTGCTCTCATGCATAAATGTCACCCTAGTCAATGTTGTAACCATGAGGGGCTTCTTCTTTTCCTATGTGTCTCAGTCCTGAAATTTAAAATCTTAGGATCACACACCTTCTCTTTCTGTTTCACATCATCTGAACCATTGGAAATTGGACTAATTCTGTTACTCTATGGGTTGTTTTATTGAGTGCCATGTTCGTTGTACCTCTAGAGACATTGGGCTGCTATTTCTCCCATCTGTGACTTTGTGTTTTTTTTTCTCTCCTAGACTTTAAAAATAGAAATGCTGAACCGCTTTGTCTAGCTAAGATCTGACTGTACATTGTCATCCTTGCTATATTGAGTAATTTGCTTTGTTTAACACTCAATACCAGTCCTGCTTGAGTTGTGGACATAGTTTTAAGCCTTATATGTGTGTGTCATGCTAATAGGTCGTCTCCTCTTTCCTTTCTGGAAATCCTATATGTTCAATACTCTTTTGAATGTTTGCTTTTATTATTTGAATTATCCTAAGTTTCTATGTTCTGTGCTCTCCCTTGTCCCATTTTGGACATGTTGTTTTGAGAAGGACCATGGTAGTTTGGGGTCGTCCAATCCTTTTCCAGTGTTAGCCATGCCTGAGGTTCTCAGAAACCCCTTGGAACTTGTGCGACAATGGGAATATGGGGCAAGGACCCAGTCCCCATGCCATTTGAAGTCTCTAATCAACAAATTATCCAGTTTAAAGACAAGCATAGGATAAGTACAGGATTCGTATTATTTATTTTTGAAAATGTGTACATGTTTGGTTTAATTATTAGTGTTATAAATGCAGTAATTATAAACTAACCGGGTTCCCTCTTTCTTCTCTGCACTTGCATGACCACTCCGGTTTGGGCAGCCTTCCAAGGCCCAATAGGACTTTTATTTTTTTTAAAAAAAAGATGGAGATAATCGAGTCGGCGAAGATAAATAGCGAGGCCAGCAAAAGGCCTAGCCATGGGTGAAAATGGCTAGCTAGGGGCTTGGTATGCCCCTAGTCTACCTCTACTCTATTGTTCATTTCATGTTTATTTGTTTTAAGTCGATGTATTTGTCAAAGTTGTATTAAACTCATATTATAGTGGAACCTTATGTTTTGAACTACCTGTCTTAGGATAACGGTTCTTATGCCGTTTAGATGACTTTAGGACCCCGAACGAATTTTCAAAATCGTGATGAAATTCGGCATTTTTAAACTAAGTATAAATTGGACTTAAAAGAATGTTTTTCCTTAAGTATAATAAGCACAAATCAGTTTTCTTCCAAAAACCTTAAAATGGCAGAACACTATTTGGTATTAATAATTTCAAATTGGTTACTCAAACTTGACAACTCTTTCCCTTTAAATTCTTGAAGATATAGATTCGCTCATTTTTTTCATGTCTTTTAAAAAGGGGGACTTTACAAGATGGCTTAAACAAACAGAATTTTAGGCCAAAGCCCACATATATCCTTTTAGAGAATATTTGATACACCAAGGTTATAAAAATTCGGAATGCTAAACCCTTTTACTAAATTCTGAACTCAGGTTTTAACTGAATCAGATTCTGTTTTGACCAAAAATTGGACTCTTTTCTTGAATTAAACCAGTGTGGGACTTGTATTTTTATTGGACTATGAAAGGGCCAAAAAGACAAGTTTATACAGCTGAGATACACTGCCTCTAAATGTATGAAACACTTTTATACAAACAAAATGAAACCATCGTAATATGAAGAGTTCCGGATAAGGTTGAACCGTGCCAAAACGGATTAACCCGAACCAAAGCATGAGTATGGCATGAACTTTAAAAAAATCAAAATGCTTTCTTACACTTCATTAATAAACAAAATATACTCCTTATACATAACAAGGGACTATTTATAAACGGATATTATAAATCCGAAAACTACGATACACTGTATGTAAAAAGGATATATTCAAATCTTTCCAAATGATATGCAAACTTACAAAATGACATTCTTTTCTAAATACAAGAAATAAACACAAAATAAGAAGTTTATGCAAATACTCATTCACTTAAATTCGAAGGTCAATCGTATAGTACACACCCTTAATACTGCGGTGCCTATCACCTTCCCCAGGTGATCATCAGAACCCTTATGTAGTGTTACATCCCAAAGATTTCAGATTTGTTGCATTGTGAGTAGACCAACGTGAGCTTAAGATGAACATGAAGTCCTAACAAGATAAAGGTGAGTATTTGATAACCTTAAGTGCGTACCATGAGATTTTTAAGTTATGCAAACCGGTGGAACTAAGTTCGTCAAAGAAAGTGAAACGCAAGTTATGTTGAGAAGGTTTCGTATATGAACCGTATAAGTTATATGGACCGTATAATGGTCTGTATAACCATTCCAGAGAAGGGTGCAACCATGGTGGGATTATACTGTCCATTTATACGGATCGTATAAATGGCCGTATAATTGGTCGGGCCAACTTTTTCTTTTTTGTATAAATAGATGACCCTTGTTCTATTTTCTCATTTCCCACATCTCCCCAACTCCTAAAAAATCTAGAACCTTATCTTAATCACATTCCACATAAACTCAAGAGAGATCATAGATCAAACAGCAAGAATCAAGGGATCCAAGTGTTGGAAAGCTCACTAGGGTTTGTAGAACTCCAGATTTTCTTTGGTGTTGAAGTTGGGGTTTCACTCAAATGAAGGTTTTGATTCAAATCTTGCTCTTGTGTGATTAAGGTGAGTTTTTATACTTGTTTCCATGTTATTAAGAATGTCTAGTTGTTGAATAACTTGATTGAGGGAAAGAAAGCAAAGGAGGGAGTTCAAAGGTGGGTTGATGATGTTATGGGAAATAAATTGACTTGAGTTGTAATTGTCGGAGTACTTTGGGTATAATCTTTCTATGAATGGTAGTAATGATGATGAGGAAGTGTGGTATACGAGTGTATATAGAGTTGTATTGAAATGGTTGTTGTGTGTTGGTTATGAAAAGCAGTTTTGGGCATGTAAAGAAGTCTCTTAATTACGAAATTAATGATAATGTCATTGTTGATTGGGAGCTGTTTTATGATACAATGGAAGTCAATAAAATAGGGGAAATGCTGCTCAATTTTCGCTAGCTCATGAATTATTCTAGTTTGAACTTAAGAGTGTTTTTAAGACTTAATCTTAGTACGATCCTTTTAAATGTAGATCTTGTGAATGTGGAAGGAGAATGTTAAACGATAAAGGAGACGTTAAGGTATGTTAAGGCTATTCCTTCTTCATTTTTCCAATGATCGTATGTTATGATCCAACAAGCGATTAAATGAGCTCCATATTACTCTACTCTTAGAAGCACTAGAAGTATTTCAGTCTTTAATGTCCCTATACCCCGTATGATTATTCCTTCTGTTCATGAGTTTTGATATTTTTTATGCTGATGATGTTAGCTCAAAAGTTGTCCATTCGAGGTAATACGACCTTATGTCAATCCGAGAGTTCTGTGTATACATTTCAGTCATGCATTGCATTCATATACATATGCATATCGACCAAAGACTAGGAAGTGTTATATACGCATATATTATATGTACATGGGATATGGGAAAATAGATAGGCGTTATATATGCATTACTACCTGATCAGCTGGTGCACCTTGATGATTATATATGGATCGGGCCGTACGCTCCTCGGCATTATTATATGATATATGGATCGAGTCGTACGTTCCTCAGCACTATTATATGGGATATGGATCGGGCTGAATGTTCCTCAGCACTATGACCTATATTTATATACATGAGCATGATTTTCATTGAGAGCATGTAGATTATACGCCCACAGAGGCATTGTCAGTTCTATAGATACTTGTTCATACAAATCTATGCAGACAGTCAGTTTAGCTTTGAGTTTCAGATTTCGTTCATGATTCTTATGCTTATACTTATGTTACTCGTATGCCTTACCAGTACATTGTCCGTACTGACTCCCCTATTGCCTGGGGGACTGCGTTCATGCCCACAAGTACAGGTAGGCAGATAGGTGGTCCCGTTCAGTAGGACCTTTACTCAGCAGAAGCTGGTATGCTCCATTTTATTCCGGAGCTGCAGTCTATTTTGGTATGCCATTCTTTTGGAGATGTATAAGCATATGGGCATGATGGGGCCCTGTCCCGTCCTTTCTACAGTTTTCTATTCCACTAGAGGTTTGTAGACAGGTGTATGTGTATGTCAGATAATGTAGCCTTGTCGCCTCCTATTTTTTTGTGTACAGTATATGTAGCGACCTAGTTGGCTTGCACTATTCTTTTAGCTTATATGTATGAGAATGTACAGAGTTCACGATGTCACCCTTTCATGAGGCAGTATGAGATCAATTTAAGTCATTTATGGGTCCTTGACATTCAGTATGGTTCAGCTATGAGTACAAGGGTGTTTGGTCAATAGAGGTCAGACACTCGGCACTACTCATTGATTTGGGTCGTGACACCTAGAACTCTGGATTACGAAGGATTTTTCATTGGATTTGAATAAACCCTTCGAAATTGGTTTTCCTAATTTCCTAAAAATTAGGTGGCTACTCTTTAAAAACAAATTCCGAAAGATCACCAATAAGTTCTTAGTAGCTTTTATGCATCCGTATAAAAAGTGAACCGTTACATATGGCGACTTTGTTGGGGATATAAAGGTTCTAACCATAAGGGTTCCAGTATAATATGAGTGTATTTGCTATAAACAACTTATGTGTTTACTTTTCCGCAATTATTAACTATCATTGCATGCATATCATAAACTCTGCCACTCCTGACATTTATTTTACACTTTGTTTCAAAGGCGACTTCGTGGAGCTCGTGGTCGATCCTTCAGTATAAAACCAAATATTTCTTTTGGAACCATCATGAGGCGGGGTTGGTTCGTGGTTGTCCAACAGCCCTAACAGTTCAGCCCCAGTTGTCGGCTCGGGTTCCAGCTCTTTCGTAAAAGCCAAGTCTACTGAAACTACGATGAAGCTAAGTCAAATCCCTACCGAACTAGAGCATTCATGCCTAGACGATCCTTGGGTATCTCAGACCTACGTAAGGCTCATTAAGAATACAACCTTGTGTCAAGACGGTCTATGGCCCGAAGACATCGCATCCATCTACGGGGAAAAATTGATGGATGTACATGCCGTTATAGGAACCATTTGTTCTTAGGGTGGGGAATTTTTCCTTTACTTTTTAGACTTCATCCGAGAGGAGCTCGAAAAGTTCGAGAGGCGATGAAGGACCCCCGTGATGGTTTAGTTAAGGATTTGTACCCTTGCGTGGGACTGACATTTGTATACCTCGTTCCCTTACTAGGTATCTCCATTCAATATTCATAAAGTTATGTATAAATTTTGGGGGCAAACTTAATGTCTTAATGACATCTACATCCTTTAAATCGATAGGCTTACCTTTGGCTTAAAAAGTTCGCATGTATGTTTTGACAGGATAGGTAATGTTTATGTGTTGTATGCTATGCAATATGCATTTTGTGCGTATTTGATTTATGTGCTTAAATACATATGTTTTGCCTTGAACATGAACAGTCCATTATTCGGTTCCAAAATCTTAGAATGTCATTAAGCACATAAAACCCAAAAGTCGAACCTTTTCAAAGTCCACCTAAAATCACCCGAGCTCTCGAAACCTTACATAAAAGTCCAAATAGGCCATGTTTTAAAAAAAATCTTCTAATCATCATCCAATTATCGTTGACCATGTCATTCCTAAAATTCGCTAAGTTGCACCAATCATCAATTTATTTTAGTGACACTCAATCAGTTTTGGGTCAATCACAACCCGTAATTTTTGTTACTACAGAAGATCTTTCCAAATACGCATCCATGTGCTACTATGAACGCCTGAACCTGTAAATTTCTTTTCATCAGAGTCATAAAGTAAGTCAAATGGTCATAATCCTGTCCATACATGTCATGACCCCGCTAGAGGCCATGACGGGTACCTAGTACTAGCTTACCGAACACCTCTGATCTAACATTCTTTTTTCACTACTAGGTGGGTCACACGGATAATTTATGAACATTTCACTTAATATAGCTATCTATAGTTATGCCCGCAATCATATATCAATAAGCTTGACCAAAATATTATACAACAGCAAGGGCCGACAAGGCTACGAAACATCTACCCACATACGTCTGTCTACGAGCCTCTAAATAAGATACATAATCCATGAGGAAGGGGCAGGGTTTCACCGTGCCCAAATATATACACAAGAGTAGTACCAATAAGCTGTAGCTCCGGAACAACTGGAGCACTTTCAAGATGCCGCTGGTAGAACTCCTAGAAGCCAGACGCGTCTACCTGTTCACATGCGAGCATGAATGCAGCGTCCACAAGAAAGGACATCAGTACGAACGGAGTACTGAGTATGTAAGGCATGAACAATAATATAATAAGACACATGGAGCATATCATGAGGGAAAAGGGTAACCTGCACGTCTGAGTGCTTCTCAAGGCGGATACCATGCATGCTTAACTTTCCTTTAATAAAAACATTTCTCATATACGTATAAATAAAATAGAATTGCTGTGGAACGTGCAGCCTGATCCAAAAGTATATCATTTTGCCGCGAAACGAATGGCCCGATCCATCTATATATTATATACATAATAGGGCCGAGGAACGAACGGCTCGATCCATTTAACCATATATCCCGCGTCTGCGATGATATCATAATATACCAGCTGATCAGGTGGCCATGTGTCTATAACGCCTCGCCTTCCCCCATATCCCCCATATACATATACATACATATATATATATGTATATATATATATATATATATTATAATATAAGTAGCATGCATGAGAGCCCAAAGAAAGATATAACTCTATCGGAGTGACGTAAGGTCGGTAACCTCCGATTATGTTATGGAATAATCATCATTGCTATATCTCACCATGAAGGAACAATTATCATAAGGTGAGATCAACAATAATGAATAAAATCAAGAAAATCATGAAGTAAGCTCAATACTTTCATAATGACATTAAAATCATAAGCTTTGGAATTTCTAGAATTAAAATCACCATCATCATTCTCATCATAGAAAAAATCTCATCTTTAGTATCATAAGAAGCTTTTAAAAATCATGAACTTCTAATTTTTGGAAGTAAGAAGGTTATGGAATCATAACATAGGAATCATGCCTTTTGAAAGAAAGGCACTAGCCTTAACATACCTTTTTTTGTCGTCTTAACTTTAACTACTCAACGCTTGTTATCCCAGGCTCGTAAATCTATATTGAAGAAAATTTATACTATTGTTAGACTCACCTTTATACGCTTGTCTTAATCCTTCAAATAAATCTTTCTAGAATCTGTCGAAATTTCGGCAGCATCTCCTCTGTTTATATGCCTAGCCCAAAATCGTAATTCAGCAACCAACAACAACAACATCAATAACATCATTGGTAACATCAAAGTATTCCATAAAACACCTCACACGGTGTTTATCCCATTTCTCCCTTCACAAATTCGCTACACCATTATTTAACGGCTTTATCTTTGTAAATAAGTGTTAAATAATACCAAAAGAGAAAGATTCATACTGTATTTCTTGTTAAGACAGCAATATCCTCAATATCCATGCTAAAATTAACCGCAAAACAATACTAGAATCACAACCATGCGTTACCTAGACCTAAGGCACTACTCCGCTACTTAAAATTGCTCACTTTTTTTCCCCCACTTTCTCTCTTCTAATTTCTGGAATTTTTGAGGAAAATCTGATGAGAAAAGGGGGTTATTACCCTTTTGATAGGGGTCAAATCCAGGTTGGCTCACTGTAGTATTTTTCTGTAGCAGTACTGTAGCAAGTCGGTTACTATAACAGTACTGTAGCACGCGCTTCTGCTTTGTCAGTCTAATTTGTAACGTCCATAATTTTCTACTTCGAAGTCCTATCGATGAGCGGTTTGTTGCGTAGGAAACTAGACTCGACAAACTTCATTTTAGGATTTTGAAACACCTTAAAACACTTCATATGCCACGAGATATTCTTCCCTCAAGTTGGACTAAAATTTTCACACGAAACTTTGCCCATCCTTTCTCCAAAGTCGTACTACTCCATTTCTTCCACTCATTTCCTTATAAAACCTTCCGGTATACCTTATATACATCCTTCACTCATTAAATATACTTAATAATTCTTGCTTATATTCCAAAGAGATTTTACTTAACCATAACTCCATGTACCTATGTTTGAAATTTGATAAGTGTTTCTTCGAAGATACGGGGTGTAACATCCTCCCTCCCTTTATAAACATTCGTCTTCGAATGTTGGGATCTTAGGTATTTTTACAAAAATTTTGCCAGAGTTTCCCCTGTAATTGTACCACTACCATCCTGTCACAACAACCCAATATATGCAATGCCTCACAGGGCTACAACATCAATATCCATACTAGCCACGTATGACCAAGAAATCTCTCAAGGAAGCAGTACATACCTGAGGGTACTGGTGTCTCTATCTGGAGCTCCTCTAGGAAGATGTTACATCATTCCTTGTCTGCATACCGTTTGGTTGTATTGGCACTGACCAAATCGTCCAGTTAGCTTGTATTTTCCTTAACCCTTTTGGGTTTTCTCACTCTGAATCTCTGGCATTCCTAATTTTGCTACAATAGTATTCGATGATCCTTTAGGCTAGAGAGCACCTCAGTTTCTGATGACTAATCTTTATTGTATTCCTTGGTTTCGTTATATAAGCAATACCATGGTTTCTTCATAATACATAAGCAGTTCTTCCCCTTGTCCTTAATGGCAATTTCACTCAACTTTTATCTTAGTCTACCATCTACTTTGAATACCATCATACTCAATCCTTCCCTACTTTCTCACTTCTGAACTTCCTATTACACCCGTTTTTTTTTTCAAATTCCTGGGTAATTTCTTCTTTCTTAGTGTACTCCTTTTAAATCTTTATTTAGTCATGCACATGACTGGCTGGGTATTGTCATCGTCAAATCGTCATTTCATCTTATCGGCCTGCCAGTGTAGTACCCCTTTGAGGTGGTTTCCAATTCCCTTTATTGCCATATTTCTATCTTTTAACAAGGCCTACTTCTGGTCTAATACTCGTTTGTCTCATATTTCCCCATTTCCTCGTTATGATGGTATCTGGCGCTAATTTTGATTCTTAAAACCTAACCTGATTGTTAATGTTCCTCTTTCTCTTTGCCACATAAACCCTGGGTCTTTAGACAAACTTGTTTTAATTTACAAATTGATCTTCTCAATGAAGGGTACCTCTTATATCAATTAGCGATTTTCACTCATTCATCTACCATTACATAACCAATCTCTTTAACGCATTATTGACACCCTTCATTAGGCATTCAACCTTATATTACTAATTCAATAGTCTTATAACAAGAAGACTTCTGAAAAAGAATCTTTTTCCACCTTAGTCATAACTTTGTCTCATATTCATATATCCCTATACTGGTACCTCCGTACAACATCCTTGCTAATATACTTTATATGATAAAAAGGCTCTTATCGATATCTAGCTTTTTTGGCATGCACATCATCCTCTCTTACCTCTTCTACCGCTTAGTACTAATAACTTATTAGCTTATTTATGCTCAAGGGTCATGCCTAAATATATACTTATCCCTTCCACTTCATACTTCAAGCAGGAGTTACAACTCCTATCTAATCATATTAACGTCTCACTAATGGAACACTTTGAAAGATTTAATCAACCCAAGTTTCGCTCCAGTCCCACGAGCAATATAAGAAGTAACATATAACAATGTAGAACTCGGGTCAATCAACGCACATATATCATGAGAGAAAATTGGCAATCTACCTGTGTCAACATCGAGGGAGGACTCAAGATCTTGTCATTCAGCTAGTGCATGGATACGGTTTTGAGGGCCACTTGAACTGGATTCTCCTCCCCTTCCTCTACCACGACCTACTGGCACCAGCGAACCTTGCCCCACCGGGCGTATGGACGATGAAGAGCCAACCGCTGATCCTGTGGGTTGAGCCTCATTTTCGCCATTCCTTAACTGACAATCGTGCATCATATGACCAATCCGACCGCAGGCGTAGCAAGCGCCTGAACCTATGCGGCACAACCCAGAGTGTGGCCTGCCACACTGAGCACATCGGGGTGAAGGTGGTCTCACCCGGCCTGAATCATCCCTATACTGGGAGCTCGAAACTCTAGAGCTTTCGCCCGGTCCAGAATAAATAGGACGATCAAATCTCTTGCCCGCAAATAGAGGGGGTGCGCTCGCCATTGATTGGCCTGAATACCTAGAATATTGTTTTTTTCTGCCCTCCTCTATACTCACTGCTAGCACCAAAAGATATGGCCCTTTTTCTGCGCCCTCTATCAGAATCACGTTCACCTCCCTGTGGCTGCTGCTACTCCTCCGGGTTCTGGGCAGGGGCCTGAATGCGAGCAATATCCATTCCGTCTTGAAGTGAGGCCGTTAAGCATTCCTTAAACAAATGTGGCTCCAACCCACTCAAAAATCGCTGCACACGATCTCCCATGTTGGCTACCATGGCTGGGGCATACCTGGCTAAAAAATTAAAGCGAAGGTTGTATTCCCGGGGGCTCATATTCCCTTGCTTGAGATTTAAAAATTTATCGGCTCGGGCCCGTCGAACCTTCAGTGGTAGGTAATGTCGCAGAAAAACGTCTGTAAATTCTTGCCAAGGTGGGGGAGGTGCATTTTCCTTCCTTGAAGATATCCAATTATTGTACCATAAAACGGCAACATCCCGCAACCTATAGGATGCCAAATCCACTGACTCTGTATCTGAAACATGTATTATCCGTAGTAACCTCAGCATCTCAGCTATAAAACCTTGCGGGTCTTCATCTGGTTTCGATCCATAGAACTCTGGAGGATTCAGACTGATAAAATCGCTAGCTCTTACACTCACTGCCCTATCACCTTGGCCCGCACCTTGCCGCTTAGCCTGCGCGGCAACCAACTGGGTCAGCAACTGAATAGCTTCTGTCATCTGCTGGCCCAGAGCTCCTGGCGGTGGAACTGGAGGTGCTGGGGCTGGAGCTGAAGCTCTTTCCTGCTCCGCTGATAAGGGTGGAGCATGAGAGGACTGGGAGGGAACCTCGTTATGAGACTCACCCTCTTCTACCTCCGCCAATGGCTCCCATTAAATTCTTCTTGGAGCCACCGTCTTGCCCTTCTGGGCCGCTGTAGCTTTCCTCTTAATAGGCATAGCTGAAATCATAACACACGATTAAGAAAGGACGAGAACATGATAGCATGGCTCTACCGTACGATCTAAGATGAGAAAGAAGGTAAATTATTCCTATATGGCCCGCAGCGTCCTGTTTGTAAGTGTGGCGCGCTTCATACCCATAAACAGGACTCTACCGGACACGGCTCGTACACATATCCTAGGACTAACTGCTCTGCTACCACTTTTTCACGACCCCACTAGAGGCCATGACCGGTACCCAGTACTAGCTTACCGAGCACCTCTGATCTAACATTCTTTTCTCACTACTAGGTGGGTCACATGGATAATTTATGAACATCTCACTTAATATAGCTATCCATAGCTATGCCCGCAATCATAGATTAATAAGCTTGACCAAAATATTATATAACAGCAAGGACGGACAAGGCTACGAAACATCTACCCCCATACGTATGTCTACGAGCCTCTAAATAAGATACATAATCCACGATGACGGGGCAGGGTTTCACCGTGCGCAAATACATACACAAGAGTAGTACCAATAAGTTGTAGCTCCGGAACAACATGAGCGCTTTTAAGATGCCGCTGGTTGAACTCCTAGAAGCCAGACGCATCTACCTATTTACCTGCGGGCATGAATGCAGCATCCACAAGAAAGGACGTCAGTACGAACGAAGTACTGAGTATGTAAGGCATGAACAATAATATAATAAGACACATGGAGCATATCATGAGGGAAAAGGGTAACCTGCATGTCTGAGTGCCTCTCAAGGGGAATACCATGCATGCTAAACTTTCCTTTCATAAAAACCTTTCTCATATACGTATACATAAAACAGAATTGCTGCGGAACGTGCAACTTGATCCAAAAGTATATCATTTTGCTGCGTAACGAACGGCCTGATCCATCTATATATTATATACATAATAGTGTCGAGGAACGAACGACCCGATCCATTTAACCATATATACCGCGTCCGGGACGATATCATAACATACCAGCTGATCAGGTGGCCATGCGTCTATAACGTCTCGCCTTCCCCTATATCCCCCATATACATATACATATATATATATATATATATATATATATATATTTATATATTATAGCAAAAGTAGCATGCATGAGAGCCCAAAGAAAGCTATAACTCTATCGGAGTGACGTATGGTCGGTAACCTCCGATTATGTTATGGAATAATCATCATCGCTATATCTCACCTTGAAGGAACAATTATCATAAGGTGAGATCAACAATAATGAATAAAATCAAGAAAATCATGAAATAAGCTCAATACTCTCATAATGACTTTAAAATCATAAGCTTTGGAATTTCTAGAATTAAAATCATCATCATCATGCTCATCATAGAAAAAATCTCATCTTTAGTATCATAAGAAGCTTTTAAAAATCATGAACTTCTAACTTTTGGAAGTCAGAAGGTTATGAAAGCATATATGGAATCATAACATAGGAATCATGCCTTTTAAAAGAAAGGGACTAGCCTTAACATACCTTTTTTTGTTGCCTTAACTTTAACTACTCAACGCTTGTCCTCCTAGGCTCGTAAATCTATATTGAAGAATATTTATACTATTGTTAGAATCACCTTTGTACGCTTGTCTTAATCCTTCAAATAAATCTTTCTAGAATCTGCCAAAATTTTGGCAGCATCTCCTCTGTTTATATGCCTAGCCCAAAATCGTAATTCAGCAACCAATAACAACAACATCAATAACATCATTGGTAACTTCAAAGTATTCCATAAAACACATCACATGGTGTATATCCCATTTCTCCCTTCACAAATTCGCTACACTATTATTTAACGGCTTTATCTCCGCGAATAAGCGTTAAATAATACCAAAAGAGAAAGATTCATACCTTATTTCTTCTTAAGAAAGTAATATCCTTAATACCACGCTAAATCCACCATAAAACAATACTGGAATCACAACTATGCGGTACCCAGACCTAAACCACTACTCCGCTACTTAAAAATTGCTCACTTTTGTTTCCCTTACTTTCTCTCTTCTAATTTCTGGAATTTTCTAGGAAAATCTGATGAAAAAACGGGGTTATGACCCTTTTTATAGGGGTCAAATCCGGGTCAGGTCAATGTAGCAGTACTGTAGTAAATTGGTTACTGTAGTAGTACTGTAGCACGCGCTTCTGCTTTGTCAGCCGAACTTGTAACGTCCATAATTCTCTACTCTGATGTCCTATGGACAAGCAATTTGTTGCGTTGGAAACTAGACTCGACGAACTTCATTTTAGGCTTTTGAAACAATTTAAAATACTTTAATGCCAAGAGGTATTCTTCCCTCGAGTTGGACTCCATTTCTTCCACTCATTTCCTTATAAAACCTTTCGGTATACCTTATATACATCCTTCACTCATTAAATATACTTAATAATGCTTGCTTATATTTCAAAGTTGTTTTACTTAACCATAACTCAACGTACTTATGTTTCAAATTTGATAAGTGCTTCTTCGAACATACGGGGTGTAACAATACAGTTAATTTTTTAGGTCATCCTTTAAGGTCTCCCATTTTAACTGAATTTTGGACTATTTTGTTTTAAGCGGAACAAATGTTGCTTGCTTTATTTTATTATGACCGGTGGACTAATACTGTTACCTTTTTAGTTTTTCTTCCTTCTTAGGGAAGGCTGATTTATGTTGGCAATCAAACTGGTCCACTTTACAAGATAAAAGGTAGCCACGACATCCCATCCAGGCCAGACCGACCATAAAGGGAAAAGAAAATGACTGGTACTACAGGAGATGATCTCAGAATGATAGGAACTGCAGAATCTGTCAGTCAAGGGGATAAGGGACATCATAAGGATTTCATCGCCTTTTTGTTTAAGAAAATCAATGACCTCCAAGAGAAGGTGAAACATGCCGAACTAGCTACTGCGGCGAACGTTCCTCCCCTTAACTTGTGGAAACCTCCTCCTCATTTCCCATTTTTGAGTTTACCAATATCCAACCCTTCCCTCGCTTATGCTGCTGGGACAAGCATCTCGACTACAAATCCCCCTACTATCGACTTAACCATGTTAAATCCTCTATTTGTCGACACTTCCTACCAAGTACCCGATGGTAGCGATTCTTTAGATATTACACCCTCATACTAAACTCCGCTACCAACTTATGTTAATCCTATCACTTACCTAATACTAACCTACACCAACTCTGCCACTCATCAAAACCCAGCTGTCTACACAAATTTCCCTACTTCTCGAAACACCAACATTTTTCGAAATCACCTTGCACACCCTAAACTAGGCCACTACGAGAAGATGGAAAAGGCCTGGAGATCCAAACAGGATAGGCGCTACAAAGAGATGGATCACAAAGTGGCTGAGATGGTTGAACAATCCACGAGAGTCACTCAGAAGGCGACTGGCCTATGATACGACGATCTCTCCATACCTTCAGACTTGGATTTGCCTAAAAGCTTCAAGGTGCCTACATTTAAAATGTTCAATGGGACTGGAAGCCCCAAGGCCCACTTGCAATCTTACTGTGATCAACTAGTCGGGGTAAAGAAGAACTAAGCTCTGATCATGAGGCTGTTCAGTCAAAGCTTGATTGGGGAAGCCTTGGAATGGTTCACCACGCAAGATTTGAACCAATGGATCACGTGGGAAGACATGGAAAAATCATTCATGAAGAGGTTTCAGTTCAACATAGACACCGTCCCCGATCAATATTACCTCGATAGGGTAAAACAGAAACCCATGGAGAATTTTCGTGAATATTTTGTTCAATGGAGAGCAGAAGCTGCACGGGTGCAACCTTCGAAGAGTCAAGACAAGTTAACTACTACTTTTATCAGGGTCCGAAACCCCGAATACAATGACTGGATGTTGTGCATGATGGGCCAAAAATTTTTCGAAATCGTCAATATGGGAGAAGCTTTGGAAGACGGTTTCAAAACTGGGAAAATCACAAACAATGTTGTATTATGAGTTGCTAGCACTATGGAAGTAATTAAAGTAAAGGAGGAAAGGGTATCCGTCGTATTTACACCAACAGCGGGTCCCCAAACTAAGCTTTATAAAAGTTTGAAGGCTGCGGGAATACTTTATCCCATCAAAGGGAAGCCAAGAAATTCTACAAAGGTGATCAACGATGAGCCTATCATTTAGTCGCAGTTGGGCACGACACCGAGCAATGTATAATCCTCAAACGTAAGATCCAAGAATTGATCGACAACAAGGTGACTTCTCCAAATGGATGGCATGGCATGACATGAAGCCACCAACTCAGACGTCGTAGAAAATATCACATTTGAAGTGGTTTCTTTTCTTCTCTTGTAATCGTACCCTTTTGGTTGTTATCACACTACATTTGACCTATCTCTTACGATAAAGATACATAGAAAACCCATATTGAGTTTTGTCTTGAATTAGAAATTCAAATGCTGTTACTTGTAATATGAACTATGCAATGACCTGACTTCCCCACAGTGAGATACGTAGGCAATCCATTTGGGACCCAGTCGCATTATTAGTAAAAATCCAAACTCAATTACTTTTATTCCGAACTACGTTCGACCTGATTCCTACTGCGTCAACATACATAGGCACTCTTTGAGCTCTGTCGTATCAAACGAAAACCCAAGAAACCCCTAGGAAGCCTCAGAGATTGGACTTCAAGGAGAATTCAAATTCGGCACGAAGAGATTGCCATACATATCAAACTAGGGAAGAATTTTTGAAAGGATCTCAAAACAAAATTTGTGCCGCCAATCCGTCACAAGAATCAACCAGTCCAGAGTCTCAAACTGGGGTAAAATTTATGAGAAGATCTCGAAATTGCTCCCCTTAACCAGTCAGTAAGGGTCAATCAGCTCAACACCCTAAACTGTGGTAGAAATTTTGAGGAGACCTAAAACTTTTCCTACATTTAGGATTCGGCAAGAGAGTTCACCAACCAAGATAGGTTTAAATTGGGGCAAAATTTTTAAGAGGACCTTCACAACAATTCGGTCCAAGAATTAGTCGGCCCACAACCCAAAACTGGGGCAGAAATTGTTATATCCCGTAATTTTGTACATTGGATTATTTGTGAGCTAATGGACATAAATTCAAGGACAAGATTATTTTGGGATATGAGACAAATACTTTTAATCCCCGATTTTAATAAGTGCACGACTTGTTAATTAATTGCAGTTAGTGTAAAAATATTCGTGGGGATTAAGGATTAATTAGGCTAATTAGTGTATTAAGTGGGCTCCACCAAGCATTATAACCAAAAAAAAAAATCTGATCTTGAAGACATTCTATAGTGGGCACGTGTGGGAGCATTATGCTGCCCATAAACAACACTTTGATGACTAAAATAATTCATTCATCACATTGTCATCTTCCACACTTCATTCCCAAATGTGACAATTTAGAGAGATGAGACAACATGTGAGGTCTTAGTGGATGACTCACACTTCCACACTTCATTCCCAAATCTAAAAATTTAGAGAGATGAGACAACATGTGAGGTCTTAGTGGATGACTCACACTTCCAATACTCATTAAATTCGAAATTTAGAGAGAGAGAGAGGGATTTCCTCTTTAACCACAAATCTGAAAATCTAGAGAGAGGCACTCATCTTCTCCACAAAGTGAACTAAAGAAAGAGGGAGAGAGCTACACGGCCATGGACATGACAGTAGCTTCATGAAGCTCACGGCCAGCTCCTCTTCTCCCCCCATTCTACACTATTAAGTTGATGATTTTCAAGTCCAATTAGAGGAAGAAAACAAGGATTACAACAGCCATGGCAACTCACGGCCATGGCAGATTTGTTTGGAACAACTTAAGCTTCTAAAGTGTCCTAATTTAATTTGAGGTAAGATTTCGTTTTTTTGTTATAAGATTGGAGTTAATGATGTTGTAATGGATCTATTAAGTTGTATTATGTGAAGTTGGAAGTAAGAAAAATTGTTTGATTAAAGTTGACATTAAAAGTGGGCAGATTTGGAGTTGTTTTAATTGGGTTGAGTTTGATTAGTGTTGTCATAATTATGGTATGATATTTGTAGATAATTTGTTTATGTTGAAGGGCTGGAAATATGGTTATTGACATGTATAGGGGCTGTTGTCAATGGTAAAAATTACACTTGATTACATGTGTTTTTAATTTTGTGGAATAAAGGTCGAAAATTGTATTTCGATGTTGTAGTGTTGATGGACTGTTTTGGGTTTGCTATTGAAACGAAATTGAAGTAATTTCTTGTACATGGATGGTTGTTGTTATTAATGTTATGGAGTATGTGTAAAAGGTGAAAGGAAAGTTTAAATCATGTTAGAACTTGTTGTGAAATTAGAGCAGTTTCCTTGCATATAATAGTTGATGTTGTTGTTGTTGTGGGCTGTTTTGATAAGGTTTTTGGTGGAAAATCTCTTGTGATTATATGGATATTTGAGGTTGTCATTGTTATGGTTAAATTGTAGTTAGGGGCTGTTCTTGAGGAATTGGAGAACTAAGGATAGTTAAGATTTGTATTGTGACGTTATAATGGATGGGGCTATTTTAGAACTTGTTGTAATGTTACGATAATTTTCTTGCATATAGAGGTTGATGTTGTTGCTGATGTGAATCATCAAACTTGGAGGAAAGAAGCGTATAAAATATCGTATGCGAAGTGTGTGCGATCTGCTTGGTATATTCTTAGATGTTCGTGAGATTATCGGTCATTGTTATGTGGTAAATAAGGGCTGTTTTGTAATGAATTTCGTGGCTGTTTTGTGATGAATTTCATGGCTGTTTTGTGATGAATTTTGTGGTTGTTTTGGGGCTGCTTGTTATAAATTTCGTGGCTGTTTTGTGGTAACATTTTGGGGGCTGTTTGTTGTAATTTTCGTGGCTGCTCTTATTGAGTCGAAATGCAGGGATTATAGTTATGATTATGTACAATATATGTAGTGTATTTGCTGGAGTATGGGCTGTTCATGATGGCTGGTCTAACATTGAAAAAGGGGTTGGATAACCATAAGGAATTAGTGTATTAATCGCTTTGTTGTTGTGGTTGTTGTACTCCATGGATGTAAAGAGAAAGAATGATAACAATGGTGTAGGTAGTGCATATGGGGCTGATTTTGTTATGTCCTTAAGTCGTGTCTTGTTATTGGTGTTTTTGACCTTGTGTGTGAGTTGTGGATGTGTGCAAGTAGTGGAAGTTCTGCCCACTTGTTTTATATAAAAATGAGTTATCGTTTGAGATAGAACGTATAATAGTAACCACAGATTTGACGGACATGCTACCATTGTTATAGGTTGAAGTGACAATCGAGACGAGTTTAAATTATTGAATTGGTACAGACGACGAGCGGTATGTAAAGTCTACCTTTCTTTCTTTTGGCATGATCATTTTGAAATGAACAAAAATGTATATGTATGCTTATAAAGAAAATCCTTCTCTTAGAGCCACTAGGATGGCTAACATCTTTGACTTCCATAAGCTACTTCATATGGCTTGATACATATTTGTGATATTCGAAGACTCTAGTGGTTATGTTTCCGAATGTTGTTCGAAAGAAAATCGAGATGACTAAAGTCTTTGATGAATATTTTGTTGCGTAAATATGGTCCAAAAGTCTCCATTTGATTTGATCTATAATGTTATTCGAAAGTTTCCTAATATGAATATTTGATCCATAATGATGTTCAAAAGTTTTCTAATATGAATGATACTTGAATTTCCAAGTATGGCTTATGAAATGTTTTTCAGAAGGTTCTGTACTTCAAAAGCTCGTAACTTTCTTATACTAATTCCGATTGACCCGAATCTTATTTTTGAGCCTTCAGATGTCGGTAAATATATTTGTCCATCGAGGTTTGAAATTTATTTATGTACTTATATGCATATGGTTTCCTCACTACTCCGCTCGTGCTTACTACTATGATATCGTTCGCCGGATCCCGGGCCGGTTTTGTGATCGTGCGCACTATGTTATATTCGGCAGTATGATGTGTTACGGTTCCCGAGACCTCGCCATAGGGCCGGGTACCGCTTATATACGGCGTTATGATGTGATATGGCATATGATGTGTTCTGATGATGTGATATGTTTCGATGATATGATATGTTCGGGGATTGTAAGGAGATTTGAAACCTTCCGGAGTATGATGTGTTGTGGCGCCAGCGTCGGAGTGGCGACCACGTTCCTGAGCCCTATGCATGATTTTATTTGCATTAATTATATTTTCAGCACAGGTTTGATATACTAATTCTGTATCCATTTTATGTACTTCTCACTTCAGTTATGATTCGGATTACTGTACTTCATGCTTTACATACTCAGTACATATTTCGTACTGACCCCCTTTCTTTGGGGGCTGCGTTTCATGCCCGCAGGTACAGACATTCGTTCAGGTGACCCGCCAGTGTAGGATACTTATTCTGCTGTTCGGAGTACTCCTTTTGATCCGGAGCTCATATTTTTGGTACATATCTTCTGTTATACATGTTTTGTATATATGGCTATTTGGGTACGGCGGGGCCCTGTCCCGCCATATGTTTCGGTTGGTCTGTTTAGAGGTCTGTAGACGTATTTGTGGGTGTGTGTGCCTACTTCTGTTCAGATGTGTTTGTATGATCCTACTCGTTATGGCAGCCTTGTCGGCGTGCATTTTGTATATGTTTTGGGACCGTTGTGCCATTTGATAGCCTTGTCGGCTTTTGATATATGTATATGCATCTGGTTGTGCTGAAATGTGTCTGAGATAGTTTGATATAATTTAAGGCAGCGTGTGACAATTGTGCCAGTATATGTTATCTGTATGTGATTCGAATTGGATAAGTTCGTTAGGGTGCCCAACTCGGGCACTAGTCACGGCCTACGGGGTTGGGTCGTGACAGAAATTTTGAGGGGAGTCTCAAAATTTCTTCCATCAAGAGTTGACACGAGAGTTCGCCAATACATTTTCAACTGAGCCAGGATTATTTTTTGAGAGGGTCTCAAAAATTCCAAATTTCAGGGTCGGCATGGTAATTCGCCATTATGTTTTGAATTGGGGAAGAATTTTTGACACAAGAGGTCATCAATACAACTTTAACTGGGCAGAGTTTTGAGAAAGTCTCAGAAATTTCCACAAGCGACTATCTCCTACAAAGAAGTATGAGAGTATTGAAAATTGGAGTACAATATGTGAAGGAGGACCTCAAAATTCAACTAAAGCTGCATTTCGAGAGCAGAGAAGCTCGTACATCAAACACGGAAGAACCATCAGGACAGCGAGGGCAAGCCAACGCGAATCAGTCTCCCAAACTCAGAATTTTTCTTTGAATGTAGGAATGACGTTGACAAAAACTAAGACTGCCAAGCATGACAAAAGAGTTATTTGGCAAACCACAGCATGGACATAATAAGCCAAACGATAATGCTATCTTTCAAACTGAAGAGATGCTCGATATGCTGAATTGCATGACAAAGATATCAAGCGGAAATTGAGTATTCAATGACAACTAGAGATATCAAACGAGCTGAACGACTGCACTTTGAACTTTCTTCTGTATACTTTGTCATTCATCTTGACTACTCTAACTATTTGCTTTGAAAAGTAAACAATCAGAGGGTCGATGACTTGTCTTGACCACAAATTGGGACAACTTTCTGAAGAGGAATATGGCAAAATGAAGAATTTACATCAATAGATTACGATCGATGATCGCCACAATTGATGGAAAGCGAGGCCTACAACGAGCGAACGATGCTCAGTGGTTTCGCATATGTTTGTACGAATATCAAAGCGAACTTCGATGATGTAATTCAAAAAATTTCAGAGGCACCAGGGTGATTGCCATTGATATTAAAAGGCGTCAGGGTGATGACCTTTCTTAAATATCCTAAGATAACGTTCCATCTAGCCAAAGGCGCCATGACTTGATCTAAGAAAGTCCAAAGGGACGACCAATCTAGACATGAGGACCACAAGGATATAAATACCACATTGGCAAACATCTAGCCATGAGGGCCACGAGGATATAAATGCCAAAAGTGCAGACATCTAGCCATGAGGGCCACGAGGATATAAATGCCAAAAGTGCAGACATCTAGCCATGAGGGCCACAAGGATATAAATGCCGCAAGGGCAAAAAGTCCAGCCAAAAAGGCTACATAAAGACAAGAAAGACCATAAGAACCAAACGACACATCTGACCGAGAAGGTCACAGCTAAAACTTAAAGATGAAAGATAAAGCGACGTAAATTCGTCCAGTTGGCCGGAGTCTTTTCTACAAGAGTTAGAGTGATGTAATTCCGGCCAACGCCCTGTAGTCTTCGCTACAAGAGTCAGAGTGATGTGATTCCGGCCAGTTGGTTGCAGTGTTCGCTCCAGTATGTCAAGGCGATCTAAATCTGACCAATTGACTGCAGTCTTCACTACAAGAGTCAAGGCGATGTGAATCCGGCCAGCGGCTGCAGTCTTTGCCCCAGTGTCAAAGCGATGTAAACCCGGTCAGGAGACCACAGTCTTCGCTGCAAGCATCAAAGCATTTAATTTTGTCATTAACATACGAAATGCTAATAACTAAAGTGAAACGCTACCCGGTAAAACGGAACGCTAATCGCTAAAGTGAAACACTACCCGGTAAAATGGAACGCTAATCACTAAAGTTAAATGCTACCGGTAAAATGGAACGCTGATCACCAAAGTGAAACGCTACCCGGTAAAACGGAACGCTAATCACTAAAGTGAAATGCTACCCAGTAAAACGGAACGCTAATCACTAAAGTGTAACACTACCCGGTAAAACGGAATACTAGTCACTTAAGTGAAGTGCTAACCGACTAAATGAAATGTTATTCACCAAATTGAGATGCCACTCAATGATGAAGAAATTGTTGTTTAAGTTATTTTTACTGCTTCCTTAAAAGGCTTTGCAACTACGACGTTGCATTGTTCTACTGATAAGTTTATTTTAGATTTTGCAGTAGCTTCAAACCACCAAGAGGTGAGTTTTTTTTAAAACCCGTCAAGATGTGTCAGAGCATCGAGAAGATACCACTTTTCAATCCACCGAGAGTGTGGGATCATATATGTCAATCAAATATCAAATCCAGACGAATTGCGGAGCAAATGTGAAACTTTTTCTTACGCAGCCAGTCAAGAGAGGGTGCCCATGACAGTCAAGCTCTCCGGCCAGGACTTGGAAGCTATCCACTTTCAGACTCAGCCACCGTTTATCTTCTTTTGATTTCTTTTGCTAAAACCGCGATCGGTGGGATACACACTAGGAAATCCGAAGGTATTCCCACATAAGGAAATACTCTTCTCCAGGGGGTCGAACTACATACAGCTTGATTTCCGGAGACCAGGGACACGTAGGCAGGCTCAAGACCAGAGAGTCGGCCGCCCTCCAACAAATACCTGACAAAATCGGACACAATACCGGTATTCTCAGGACTCTTCAGCTACGCACTTAAAAGTCTTTAATAGAGTCGAACTACAAGTGGCTTTAATTCTCGTACAACCTGAGATATGTAGGAAATCCAGAAGCCAGGGTTTGGCCAAACCTACGTGATTTCAATGGAATTGAAGGGTAGAATAAGTCAGGTCAGTGAAAAATCCAACTAAGAGCAAGAAGAGTTAAGCAAAACTTTCGGTGTTAAACTGATTGATAAATAAGGTATCACAAGGATTAATTTGACTACTAGGGAAAGCAAAGGATACTGTGATATGAATAGTTTGAGGATATCAAAAAGGAAGGAATGAGAATGAATTAAACTCTAAGAAGATGAAGTTAGGGGATATCGGTGAGAACAAGAAATTCTAAATGAAAGTCTGTATCACATAAAAGTGCAAACGGTGAAGGAAGAAAGATAACCTGCATAATTCGAATAAGTTCTGTTTTAATTGAGCAAGTGAGCAAAGTAATTACCAGTGAATGCAGGTAAGAACATGGACATTTACCTCAGAGCGGACTCTACTTTAACATTCAAGGACGAATGTTTTTGAAAGGGGGGGGGGGGGGGGAGAGAATGTTACACCCCGTAGTTTCGTACGTGGAAATTTATAAGTGTTGGACGTTCTAAGTATGGATACTGGAGTTCCCTTCAAGGATATATGATATTAAACGAAGTAATGCTACCGTCATGACGGTTTAAGTTCATATAATAAGCTATGAGAAACTCCGGGACCAACCAAATCGAAGAAAATAAATTTGTCAAAAATTTGGAAAAAGTTGATAGAATTTTGGACAGAATTTTAGGTCAAATTCGGAGGGGTATATCACCTAGTATATCAAGAGTTTTAACGTACTTCAAAAGCCTAAATTAAAGTTCGTCGCGTCTAGTTTCCAGCGCAACAAACCGCTCGTCGATAGGACATCGGAATAGAGAATTATACACGTTACAAGTTAGGCTGACAGAACAGAAACGCGTGCTACAGCACTGCTACAGTAACCGACATGCTACAATACTGCTACAGTGACCCGACCCGGATTTGGCATCTTATAAGAGGGGTTTTACCCCTCATTTTTCAGCCCAACACTTCTCAAAATTTCCCAAATTCTCTAGAATAATCCTCCAACTTCCGTCTAGCATTTTAGCGCAAATTAAGCGAAATCCCCGAATTTAAGTTCAGACAACGCATAGCTGCAATTATAATATCATATTGCGGCGAACCTTGGCTTGGATTCAAGGTGATAATCGAAGATATTGCAATTCTAGCAGGTGAAAGGTATAAATCTTTCCTTATTAGTATTGATTTAAGCTTATTTACGGAGGAAAAGTTACTAAATGAGCGTACAATGAATTTATGGGTCGAGAAATTGGATAAAACTTCGTGTGGGATGTTTTATGGAATATTGTGGTATTGATGATGATGTTGTTGATGTTGGTTCTGTTGTAGTTGTTGTTATGTTGGCATTGTGATTTCGGGCTAGGCAAATAAACAAGGGAGGTGCTGCCCGAATTTCGGCAGATTCTAAATGGATTTAAATTGAAGGTCTAAGACAAGTGTATGATGGTGAGCCTAACAATAGTATGGGTGGTTTTATATGTAGATTTCAAGAAATGAGGTAGGTTGGAATGTTGAGAAGCGAGCCTCCGGGTATGATAAGGCTAAACCCTTTCTTTCTAAAGGCATGATTCTTTTGTTATAAACCTTTGTGCCATATCCATAATATCCTTGCTTCCACAAATGCTAGAAGTTTATTAATCTCATGGTCCTTATTGAGCTTATTCATGATCTTGAGACTATTCTTTGTGATTGATCTCGCCTCATAATACTTGTTCCTTCGAGGTGAGATATAGCGAAGATAATGATTCTATTTTCAATGCTATCTAAGTTCATAATTCTCGATACTCCCATGACATCGTCGACTTCACCTTAAGATAGTTGATATTTTAAGGAAGGATATAGTGATAATGATAATGTTGATTTCATTTATGTATTTTTATGTATATGTATCTATGTATGCATTGCACTCCCACTGATCAGTTGGGGATAACATTGAGTCCCGGAAGGGCCAAGTACGGATAACATCGAGTCCCACAAGGGCCGAGTACAGATAACATCGAGTCCCGCAAGGGCCGAGTACGAATGACACCGAGTCCCGAAAGGGCCGGGTACAAATATGACAGTTGTATGTATAGTCAATATATGTAATCCATATGTATGTATGTTGTGTAAGGATATGTATGAAATGTTTTTCCTGTAGACGAGTAGTTTACATGATAGAGATCTCAAGAAGAGTACGAGGTATAACTACTTACTTTATCTTATGTTATCTTCATTCCGATATCATACTACTATTCATGCCTTACATACTCAATACATTGCTCGTACTGACGTCCCTTCTTGTGGAGGCTGCGTTCATGCCCGCAGGTGTCGATAGACGAGATGAGGATCTTTCATCGTAGGCTGGCTTCAGGTACCAGTTTTGATTGGTGAGCTCCACTTCTTCCTGGAGCATTGCCGAGTCAGAGTTGCATATGTTTTTTTTGTGACCAGAGGGTATGTCGGGGGCCCTGTCCCGACTTACCTATTTCAATCATGTTCACAGAGGCTTTTCAGATAGTTTCTGTGTACAGCTTAGTCATAGTGTGACAATAGTCATGTCGGCATCATGGGTCTATTGTACAGTTACTTATGCATGATATTATGTTCATATTTAACCTCTTGATCTTATTGTTTCCATTTGAGACACGAAGGGTGTAAGTTATAAGTTTGTTCGCTCGGTTCCTGCAAGGTGCCGGTTGCCAATCACGCCTTGCCAAGGGTTGGGTGTGACTAAGTGGTATCAGAGCAGTTCTGTCCTAGGGTTGTCTGCAAGCCGTGTCTAGCACAGTCTTATTTATGGTGTGCAGTGCACCACACTTATAAACAGGAGGCTGCAAGGCATTTAGAAAGGATTGACCCTTCTTTCTCATCTTAGATCGTGCCATAAAGTTAAATCATAGGATATGATGTCCCTGATTCTAGCCCTAAATATTTTGATCATGGATAAGCAGTTGATTATGCCGCTACGTGATAATTGCTTAGAATTGAAGTGGTTCATTCGAAAGGTATGTTTCCTATTTTATTAATATGGATAGACATTAGTATAAGAATTCGAGCAAGATATTATGGTATTTGTGATTTTTCTGTGGGTCCTTGGATGCGTTTTCTGGACTGTGTACAGGAATGAGGTAGTAAGAATTATAGAGGAAAGTCTGCCGAAATTTTCACAAATGGAATTGTTTGCATGTTTATAGAGAAAGAGTAAAGGAAAAAAATATGACCATTAGCCGTTTGGTAAGTCATGATTGAAGGAACAATTGTGAGATGTTTTCAAGGAGAAGTTTTAGAATGACTTTAATTTAATTTAAAGGAGGAACCCTGGGGGGAAAAATGACTAGCAGTTAAAGAAACTGGAATGAGTTGCATCCGAGATTTCAGGGGATTGAGACCTATTGGAAATATAAGGAAAGTTGGCATTAGGAACTCACATAAGGTATTACGATTTATAGATTGGATTGGTTAATAAGAGGTAACAAAGAAATCGTGACATGGAGAAGGAAGTTAATGAGTACGGGAAAGTTTCACACTAGATGTATATATACATCTATACGAGATCAAGACGGATTTGTACTCATAGTGGAATGTTTTGCAGACTTCTAGGTAGATATTATTAAGTGGCAGACGGGAAAGAGCACCTTAAGAGCAAAGGAAATCATGGAGGGCAGAAGTACGAGAAACTGCTGTTATGTGTTGATTAAAGGAAGTTATGTGACCATCGACGATAAGAGGAAGTTTAATAAATTAGTAAGGTTGGACAAAGGTAGACAGTGATGGCATGAGACAACGGACTTGGAATAGAGATACGATTATAAAGGAAACAGGATGAAAATACTAGGAATAGACATACATACGAGAAAGCTATGATATCGTAAAGGGAAATCAGAAGTGTATGACAGGATGCACTTAATAGGTATTTCATGACGAACACAAGGATTGGCTGAATAAGGTATTGGAGGAATTATGACACCCGACAATGGGATAATTGAAAAGTAATAGGGAGTTATGCAGCAAGATGAGCTAAGTAAATGCAAGGAAAAGTTATGAAACTAGACGGAGATGAGATCGCAAGAAAAAGATTCATGGATATAAATAGAGGAGGCAAACATTTATGGAATGAGGAGACCCGCTTGATTAATGAATCAAAACAATAGATAAGTGCGCTAGACTATGGGAAAAGACTTATCAGGTGAGAGTCGGGCGAAGGTTAAGAGCAAAAGCTCAAAGGAAATGATTAAAGATATCGCGTTGGATGGGAACGAGCTGGTGACTAAGACAAAGGACGGGAATATCTATGAAGCGTATGAAGGATACGCAGAGATCGAAGAGAACGAAGCGGTTTGACTTCGCTGCATGACAAAGACCCTTTGAAAAGAGTTCACTCCTAATTTATTTTCCGAACTAAGGAATCAGTAACTTTAAGGGTAAGTTGAAGGAAGGAATCCTGAAGGATGAGATTTGAGATGTTTGATATATGTACAAGAGCTACCGTCAGCAAGTGGAAGTGGAAGAAATCCAACTAAGAGCAAGAAGAGTTAAGCAAAATTTTCGGTGTTAAACTGATTGATAAATTAAGTATCAAAAGGATTAATTTGATTACTAGGGAAAGCAAAGGATGTTGTGATATGACTAGTTTGAGGATGTCAAAAAGGAAGGAATAAAAATGAATTAAACTCTAAGAAGATGAAGTTAGGGGATATCGGTGAGAACAAGAAATTCTAAATGAAAGTATGTATCGCATAAATGTGCAAACGGCGAAGGAAGAAAGATAACCTGCATAATTCGAATAAGTTCTGTTTTAATTGAGCAAGTGAGCAAAGTAATTACCAGTGAATGCAGGTAAGAACATGGACATTTACCACAGAGCGGACTCTACTTTAACATTCGAGGATGAATGTTTTTGAAGGGGGGGGGGGGGGGGGGGGGAGGGGGAGAATGTTACACCCCGTAGTTTCGTACGTGAAAATTTATAAGTGTTGGACGTTCTAAGTATGTATACTGGAGTTCCCTTCAAGGATATAAGATATTATACGAAGTAATCCTATGGACATGCCGATTTACATTCATATAATAAGCTATGGGAAATTCCGGGACTAACCAAATTGAAGAAAATAAATTTATCGAAAATTTGGAAACAATTGATAGAATTTTGGACAGAATTTTAAGTCATATTTGGAGGGGTATATCTCCTAGTATATCAAGAGTTTTAACGTATTTCAAAAGCCTAAAATGAAGTTCATCGACTCTAGTTTCCAGCGCAACAAACCGCTCATCGATAGGACATCAGAGTAGAGAATTATGGACGGTAAACGTTAGGCTGACAGAACAGAAACGCGTGCTACAGTACTGCAAATTAAGCGAAATCCCCGAATTTAAGTTCGAACAACGCATAGCAACAATTATAATATCATATTGCGGCGAAACTTGGCTTGAATTCAAAGTGATATTCGAAGATATTGCAATTCTAGCAGGTGAAAGGTATAAATCTTTCCTTATTAGTATTGATTTAAGCTTATTTACGGAGGAAAAGTTACTAAATGAGCGTACAATGAATTTATGGGTCGAGAAATTAGATAAAACATCGCGTGGGATGTTTCATGGAATATTTTGGTATTGATGATGATGTTTTTGATGTTGGTGTTGTTGTAGTCGTTGTTTTGTTGGCATTGTGATTTCGGGCTAGGCAAATAAACAGGGGAGGTGCTGCCCGAATTTCGGCAGTTTCTAAATGGATTTAAATTGAAGGTCTAAGACAAGTGTATGATGGTGAGCCTAAAAATAGTATGAGTGGTTTTATATGTAGATTTCAAGATAGGAGGTAGTTTGGAATGTCGAGAAGCGAGCTTCCAGGTATGTTAAGGCTAAATCCTTTCTTTCTAAAAGCATGATTCTTTTGTTATAAACCTTTGTGCCATATCCTTAATATCCTTGCTTCCACAAATGCTCGAAGTTTATTGATCTCATGGTCCTTACGATATTATTGAGCTTATTCATGATCTTGAGACTATTCTTTGTGATTGATCTCGCCTCATAATACTTGTTCCTTCGAGGTGAGATATAGCGAAGATAATGATTCTATTTTCAATGCTATCCAAGTTCATGATTCTCGAGACTCCCATGACATCATCGACTTCACCTTAAGATAGTTGATCTTTTATGGAAGGATATAGTGATAATGATAATTGTAATGATCATATTGATTTCATTTATGTATTTTTATGTATATGTATATATGTATGCATTGCACTCCCACTGATCAGTTAGGGATAAAATCGAATCCCGCAAGGGCCAAGTACGGATAACATCGAGTCCCGCTAGAGCAGAGTACGGATAACATCGAGTCCCGCAAGGGCCGAGTACGGATATGACAGTTGTATGTATAGTCAGTGTATGTAATCCATATGTATGTATGTTGTGTATGGATATGTATGAAATGTTTTTCCTGTAGACGAGTAGTTTACAGGATAGAGATCTCAAGAAGAGTACGAGGTATAACTACTTACTTTATCTTATGTTATCTTCATTCCGATATCATACTACTCTTCATGCCTTACATACTCAGTACATTGCTCGTGCTGACGTCCCTTCTTGTAGACGCTACGTCCATGCCCGCAGGTGTAGATAGACGAGACAAGGATCTTTCATGGTAGGCTGCCTTCAGGTACCAGTTTTGATTGGTGAGCTTCACTTTTTCCTGGAGCATTGCCGAGTCTGAGTTGCATATGTTTTTTTGTGACCAGAGGGTATGTCGGGGTCCCTGTCCCGACTTACATACTTTAATCATGTTCATAGAGGCTTTGCAGACAGTTCCTGTGTACAACTTTGTCATAGTGTGACAATAGTAATGTCGGCATCATGGGTCTATTGTACATTTACTTATGCATGATATTACGTTCATATTTAACCTCTTGATCTTATTGTTTCCATTTGAGACATGAAGGATGTAAGTTATAAGTTGGTTCGCTCGGTTCCTGCAAGGTACCAGTTGCCAATCACACCTTGCCAAGGGTTGGGTGTGACTAAGTGGTATCAGAGCAGTTCTGTCCTAGGGTTGTCTGCAAGCCGTGTCTAGCACAGTCTTATTTATGGTGTGCAGTGCACCACACTTATAAGAAGGAGGTTGCAAGGCATTTAGAAAGGATTGACCCTTCTTTCTCATCTTAGATTGTGCCATAAAGTTAAATCATAGGATATGATGTCCCTGATTCTAGCCCCAAATGTTTTGATCATGGATAAGCAGATGATTATGCCGCTACGTGATAATTGCTGAGAATTGAAGTGGTTCATTCGAAAGGTATGTTTCCTATTTTATTAATATGGATAGACATTAGTATAAGAATTCAAGCAAGATATTATGGTATTTGTGATTGTTCTGTGGGTCTTTGGATGCGTTTTCTGGAATGTGTACAGGAATGAGGTAGTAAGAATTATAGAGGAAAGTCTGCCGAAATTTTCACAAATGGAATTGTTTGTATGTTTATAGCGAAAGAGTAAAGGAAAACCATATGTCCATTAGCTGTTTGGTAAGTCATGATTGAAGGAACAACTATGAGACGCTTTCAAGGAGAAGTTTTAGAACGACTTTAATTTAATTTAAAGGCGGAACCTTGGGGGGGGGGGGGGGGGGGGCAATGATTAGCAGTTAAAGAAACTGGAATGAGTTAAGTCCGAGATTTAGGGGGATTGAGACCTATTGGAAATATAAGGAAAGTTGGCATTAGGAACTCAAATAAGGTATTACGATTTATAGATTGGATTGGTTAATAAGAGGTAACAAAGAAATACTGACATGGAGAAGAAGTTAATGAGTACGGGAAAGTTTCACCCTAGATGTATATATACATCTATACGAGATCAAGATGGGTTTGTACTCATAGTGGAATGTTTTGCAGACTTCTAGGTAAATATTATTAAGTGGCAGACGGGAAAGAGCACCTTAAGAGCAAAGGAAATCAGGAAGGGCAGAAGTACGAGAAACTGCGGTTATGAATTGGTTAAAGGAAGTTATGTGACCATCGACGATAAGAGGAAGTTTAATAAATTAGTAAGGTTGGCCAAAGGTAGACAATGATGTCATAAGACAGCGGACTTGGAATAGAGATACGATTATAAAGGAAACATGACGAAAATACGAGGAATAGACATACATACGAGCAAGCTATGATATCGTAAAGGGAAATGAGAAGTGTATGAAAGGATGCCCTTTATAGGTATTTCATGACGAAGACAAGAATTGACTGGATATGGTATTGGAGGAATTATGACACCCGACAATGGGGCAATCGAAAAGTAATAGGGAGCTATAAAGCAAGATGAACTAAGGAAATGCAAGGAGAAGTTGTGAAACTAGACGGAGATGAGATCGCAAGAAAAAGATTCACGGATATAAATAGAGAAGGCGAACATTTATGGAATCAAGAGACCCGCTTGATTAATGAATCAAAACAATAGATAAGTGCGCTAGACTATGGGAATAGACTTATTAGGTGATAGTCGAGCGAATGTTAAGAGCAAAAGGAGAACTCAAAGGAAATGATTAAAGATATCGCGTTGGATGGAAACGAGCTGGTGACTAAGAAAAAGATCGGGAATATCTATGAAGCGCATGAAGGATACGCAGAGATTGAAGAGAATGAAGCGGTTTGAATTCGCTGCATGACAAAGACCCTTAGAAAACAGTTCAGTCCTAATTTATTAGCCGAACTAAGGAATCAGAAACTTTAAGGGTAAGTTGAAGGAATCCTTAAGGAAGAGATTTGAGATGTTTGATATAAGTACAAGAGCTACCGTCAGCAAGTGCAAGTGCAATAAATCCAACTAAGAGCAAGAAGAGTTAAGCAAAATTTCCGGTGTTAAACTGATTGATAAATAAGGTATCACAAGGATTAATTTGACTACTAGGGAAAGCAAAGGCTGCTGTGATATGACTAGTTTGAGGATATCAAAAAGGAAGGAATGAGAATGAATTAAAATCTACGAAGATGAAGTTAGGGGATATCAGTGAGAACAAGAAATTCTAAATGAAAGTATGTATCACATAAAAGTGCAAGCGGCAAAGGAAGAAAGATAACCTGCGTAATTCGAATAAGTTTTGTTTTAATTGAGCAAGTGAGCAAAGTAATTACCAGTGAATGCAGGTAAGAACATCGACATTTACCTTAGAGCGGACTCTACATTAACATTTGAGAACGAATGTTTTTGAAGGGGGGGGGGGGGGGGAGGGGAGAATGTTACACCCCGTAGTTTCGTACGTGAAAATTTAATAAGTGTTGGACGTTCTAGGTATGGATACTGGAGTTCCCTTCAAGGATATATGATATTATACGATGTAATCCTATGGTCATGACGCTTTACGTTCATATAATAAGCTATGGGAAACTCCGAGACCAACCAAATTGTCACGACCCAACCCCGTGGGCCATGACTAGTGCCCGACCTGGACACTCGTACGTACCTGTTGGATATAGTCAAACTGAATCTAAGAATAATATGGAAACTTGCAAAAGAACTCCAAGATTCATAATGTCATCACATATATATATATCCAGATAAACTGTCTCCTTAGGAGTCACAACTAATCAAATCATAAAATGATACGCAAGCTGACAAGGCTGCCACTACATATCAATATCATATGCAAACCGACAAGGCTGCCATTACAGACAAACATCATATCATAGCACATCGTATAGACACAGTTGAACAGAACTTATACATAACCCACACATATGTCTACAGACCTCTAAGAGTATCGATAGCGAAATATGACGGGACAGGGCCCCGCCGTACCCCTGGATAAAAATATACGTATACATCATAAGATCTGTACCAAAAGTCTAGGCTCTGGAACAACGGAGCTTTCCAAGACAACTGAGTAGAAGTCCTATGCTGAAGGGTCACCAAACCGACTATCTGTACGTGCGGGTATGAAACGCAGCCCCCTGAAGAAAGGGGGTCAGTACGGAATATGTACTGAGCATATAAAGCATGAAATACAGTAAAAAGGATCATAACTGAAAAAGGGAGTACAGAAGACAAGTACAATGTTCAGAATACCAAAACACTTGCCCTTTTGAAACATAAATCATGCATGTCAATATCATATATCATACCCGGCCCATTATGGGACTCGGTGAACATGGTCGCCACCCGATAACACAGCATAACTCCATAAACACATCATAACGCCATAACACAGCATAACTCCATAAACACATCATAACTCCATAATCATATCATAACACCATCATATATATATATATATATATATATATATATATATATATATATATATATATATATATATATATATATATATATCGTACCCGGCCCTCTAGTGAGGGACTCGGTGAACAATGCAGTGAAACTGTGCACGAAAACGTATCCTGGCCCGGGACTCAGTGAAAGATATGTTGAGGCATGCACGAGTAGAGTAGTGAGCAACTATATGCAAATTAAATCATATTTGAGACTCAACAGAATAGTCAAAACGAACTATCATTTGAAAATCATGACAATAGTCATATCAAGTACCTTTCGAATATCGCTATGGTTTATATCAAATAGAACTTCCGGAATCATATACACGTATCAAGACATAATGAAATAGCTTTTGGAAATCAAGAACATTAGCCATCCTAGTGGCTCTATGAATAGGAACTTTTTTGGAATCATATACACATCGTCTGGTTGTTTCATAAAGATCATGCTAAAAAGAAAGAAGGGTTAACTTTACATACCTTTCAACTTCCTGTTCCACAACAATGCTAAGTTCGATCCATCGTTTGTTCATCTACAACAAGGAAGATGGTACTAATATCATATTTGGTGTCGTGCTATCGTAATTTGAGTAATAAAACTATTCTATGGGAAAACGGGCAACACCTCCTATGTTCCTTCAACTTTCCATAAGTTTAAATCAACCAACAACGACTCAACAATAATAGGACTCGTATCAAGCTATTTCAATAACCAAATAATCCCAACAAGCGGCAAGCTCGGTTCGATTAATGAACTATAGTTTAATTTCTTTCCCTTCTTCATAAACATGCCAATAACTATAACAGGAATATCCTTGTTATTTCAAAAATTTTCAGTCCAGAATATCGATCACAGTACCAATAATGATATTAATAAACACACATCTAAAAAATAATCAAATCCATTCTTAAATCGCCTCCAATACAGCCCAATATACATTCCTACACCGATGCTTGTATACACTTCTTTATTTTCGTATATACATAGTATAACAAAAAACAATAAAACAACAACTATGTCCACTCTCACGATATTTCAGCCCACAAAATAATTTATAACATCCACCAAACAGTCCATATGATAACAATAACCATTTATCCGATTTCCCACAATTAATTCCGTAGTTCCCGTCTCTCAATTTAACTATGACCTGGACGAATTTAAATATATCTAGTAGAGGATAATTCTTACCTTATTTGCCAAAAACTCCTCTCCTTCCTCCTTACTTCACTTTGAAGAAAGTCCGGGTTTAACATCATGACAAAGTGGTACAACGAGATCAAGGCGGTGCGACAAAAATCCGTAAGTTGTTCTTGAGAGGTTTTACGTTTTCTTTCTTCATTGAAATGAAGAAGATGTTGCTGCTTACATCCTCCATTAAATCATGTAGCTGCTATATTTTTTTATCAATAGGAGCAGCCCCCTAAATAACGTAAGTTGTATTTGAAGATTCCGTTGCATACATATATGTATGAATTTTTCCTATATAAGAAGCTTATATCAAATGGAGAAGGGTCCATCATTTTCTTTCTAGTGGTGCCCATCCACTTAATCAATCCCTTGATATTACTAGATTTTATTTCAATTGAATCAGCCACCAATTCTAAAAATAATCTTAGTCATATATTGCTTGCTTGACATGCCCACACGTAGCATATAAAATATCACACTTGTCCCCTTATGAAAATTTTAACTGCTTCACATTATCTCATGTAATTAAATACTTGTTCCCAATTTAACATATCTCATATACTCATTATCATAATCATGTGGTATAGCTCTAGTCCATAGCCCCTTTTGGTACACATAAAATATTATTCTCGATCACCGTCGTCACCCTTGTTAAGTCCTAAATTATTTTTGGACCTCATCCTCGTATATACCAAGTTCTTTGATTTTTCATGCTTGAAATGACCAAATCCTCCGGGATCGAGTAAATTTGCTCATGTTTGGCGGTTCAATTTCCTAGTCCAAAAATACGGGGTATTATAGCTTAGACCGTATTTCACTCAAATAAACGTTGAACCTTAATGAAAATTATTTTATCCAATTCACTTGACTTCTAATCCTTTCAATACATCTGTACCATCACTCTAACCACCTATGAGCTTGAGGGATAACCTCGCTTCCGTTACTAAGGTCATTTAACTCGCATGCTTTCCAACGCACCAAAAATACGGGATGTAACATCCTTCACCCCTTTGGAACATTCGTCTTCGAATGTTAAACTCATCCTGTATAAGTATTCTGGTTATGGTGATCTTGTGACGAATCAATTACTCTTATATCATGTCGTGTCTCTCATTGCTTGACTTAATTCCATTCTCCATTTAACACCGGTTAATATTGAATTTCCAAAGAAAGTGGTCGTAACTTAGCTGCTTCTGTAATTGACCACAACTTACTATATCCATCTATACTCGAAGCTTAAGTCGAATTTTTCTTGGGGTGAAGTCATCTTTTAATCCTTTGACATGCACTATCTTAATATTCCCTTTTATGTAGTTGAAAATGACTTTTCTTCTTAGTAATGAATCTCGGTTGCAATACTCTCTTGACACCTCAGGAATATTCTTTCAAAAGATATAAGTGAGTCACTCTCCTGATATGATTCTCCTTGATAATTGATTCCCATAATCTTAATCATACGTATAGTCATTACCTCTATACTCACATTATTAAATCAACCATGTAAATCATTTGTCACATACTGATACCATGTCATCTCTTAACCTCTCGTGCTTACGTAATAATCAGGGACCTTCTTCTTATCTTTAGAATTCTCTTCGGGTGTCTCTTCTCGCTTAACTTATATCTAAACAAAGGTTAAAATACATGATGACCTTAAGGGGTTTTAAATCCCATGTTAATCATGTCCCATAATGAACCTCTCGAAAGCACTCTTTTGAGGTGAATACTCGTATCACATCTTGAGTGAACATTTATATAGGTAATTTTCCCTATAGCATCCCTATCATCACATTGAGGTAATATCTCTCTCCTGTCATATGCCCATCTTTTTCAAATATGTTTCACAATTTGCATCACTTTTACGAAGTGCTATCCTGAACTTTCCGTTCTTTTTTTGTCCCTCGGTCCATACCTCTTACTATTTCATTCTTACGCCTCTGCTTATCATATCACCTCATAATGCCAAAGGTAAATTTCTCTTTGTGGTCTAATGTCTATAACTATTTAACCATAAGATAGGTGCCTTTGTCATAATGTTCTTTGCCATAAATTCATTGAGACCCATAGGTTATCTTACATTTTTCCTTAATGTACCCAAAATATCTCAACCGCATTGTTATTACTGAATCCTTACTCTTCTTATCAAGTACTCACTTGTTCTCATTCTTAGCATACAAATATTCGTAGGTTACATAACTATTCTTGTACAACTTGTATAAAATATATCCAATTTTAGTCATAGGCTTTCCTTCTCCTGGTTCATTATGCTTTACATAACTCGTCCATACTAAAACTTGTTTGTGGCCTATCTTGTCATACTCCTTTCCCTTGATTTTCTCATATCTTACTATAAGATATTTTCTATCCCTTCCCTTTGCTATTTGTAAGTCGCAATATCATTAACGAACAATTCTATTGCCAACATCTTAGCCTTTAATCCAGTATAGCGTAGCTATCCTTTATAATATCTCTTACGTTACTCGTTACCATTCTCTTGTCGTACTCTTTCTTTTTACAAGCACCCACTTCCTAATGTCATATCATACAAGATTTTTACAATTAATCCTCGGTCTTGTCTCAAATACTATCCTGACTTCTATCCGTTTATTGCTGGCCTTCAGATCTTACTAACTTGTTCGGCAAGGGATCTTACTTGAAGTTTAACTATCCATATCAAATATATTACAGCGTCAATCATTTCCATCTTACACTTGCACTACTCTCACCTGCTTCCCCCCTTAAGGGCGTACTCATACCATTATCTATTTATATCCCGCTCCATGTCCCCATTTCCAATCTTCAAATTCATCTGATCCCTCTTTTTTTTAATTCACTTGGCACACTGTACCATATCCATATCTTTTCTTTATAATTTATGATTTTGATTATCCACGTACGAAACCTTAACAAAATCGTGAAGCGATGAGAACCTTTCCATATATAGTATAAAATCTTATCTGATAATTTGTACTCGAGTAATGCAATCAATGTAGCAACTCATCCAAGGCCACATTCCACTTACTCCAACAATAATTAATTAGTATCTGTAGTCATTCCAAATTCTCAATTAGGTAGCACTTATTTTCCAATGATAAGTGTCCAAAGTTATCTTGTAACATCGTCTTTATCCCAACCTACATCATCTGTTTCCTTTAATAAATTTACAATACACCATTTGTTCCTCAGGCCTTCATTCCTTGTCCTTTAAGGATTCCACTATTTTCGAGGTGAAGTTATATACGCGTAGCACTTCTTTATGCCTTACGCTCTTTTACCCTTGTTGTATACCCAACACTGACTTCTAACTTACTCAAAATCATATCAAGTTCGCCTTAATAATAGTCTTATCTTATCACGTTGTCGTCGTACTACACCTTTAAGTTCGTAGCTATATATTTCCCTTTTATGTTACTCTCGTACTCAATTAATTACGTCTATCTTAGGTGCATTCTTTAGTATTCCTTTCCATTTCTCCAGTCTATGTCCATCTTTTATTCTGTGCACGAGGAATCTCTTGCTATTCCTGTATCTTTCGGAAAACACTACTCCTACATAATCCCTTTCTTTTTTTCAAAGTGTATTCTGTTCATCCCTATTTGTTCTTATCATCCCAGTCATTTTCTGGCACACATTCTGCTTCGTTGCTCATCTTTTTATAATTTGGTCTTTCCCAGTTCCGTCACTTATATTACTCATGTCCTCAGCTATACATGTCATAACCTATTACTGCACAGTTATCTCGCTCGCTTCCTTTTTATTTCCTTCTTTTAATTACCTCCTTCCTTTCTTGTGCTCCCTTTCATTTCCGTTATCACATAATCTGTATTCTGAACCTTTCCTATAGAAGAACTTTATAAGTCTTTCTTATTCGTTCTATAGCTTTCCTTTCCATTACACATTTTCCTTCATACCTCAGTCGTATAGACCACGTCATATCCTTTAGTCACTTCCTCACTAGGCTTTACTCATTTTCATAACAATCCTTATTGTATTAACATAATATCCTATTCGCAATTAATCCTATGGTGTAACACTTCTTAACCTTAAGGATTTGCGACTCTTACTATGGTTTAATTACACTCTGTGGAGTAGGCGTACTTAACCCTTTTACCTTTTCTGATTAATCTTAGCCTTAATACCTCACAGGCTGTCTTATCAATACATTCATATTCGTCACAATTCTTCCTCCTCCATACTCTTGTCTCAATCATACTATTACTCCTTTTTACCATATTGATTTTGACCTCACAATTACTATTACCATCAATTCAACAGTTAACTTATTTCTCAAAGTCAGACTTGCAACTTGGTCAAATCTTATCATTACTGTTGACACGACCTTTCAAGACATATTACGAACTTATATCTCATTCCCTTTTTACTTCTAAGAAAGTTTTGGCAGAGTTTCCTCTGTATTTCTTACTATCCCAAAACCTGCACGCAGGAAATACCAACAATGCCTCACAGGGCCAACATATATACGTATATATCATATCATGTCATAGCCACAGAGGGCTCCCAATTCAAGTAAAAGTATAAAGGTGTCAAAACTTACCTCACATATCGCACCTCAAGACGTACCTGATCCTTTATTGATCCGTCCTGTTATACCTTCCTATCTACCTCCCCTTTCATTCTTCAACTTTACATGTCAATCATACTCCAATATTCTTACATTACCCGACATGCCTCTTTCGCACCGTGGCTTACCTGTGTACTGTGTAGCTTCTAATATCATCAGTCACTTTCTTCTGTCGATGTCGTTCTTCAGCTGAAATCAAAGGTTAGTATAAGGAATTTCATTTCCTATGGTTGGGCTCTATCGCATGATCTAGGATAAGAAGGAAAGATAACATCCTAAATGTCCTGTAGCTTCCTGTTTATAGATGTGGTGCACAACACACCGATAAACAAGACTCTACTAGACACGGTCTATAGACAATCCGAGGATGAACTGCTCTGATACCACTTTTGTCACGACCCAACCCCGTGGGCCATGACTAGTGCCCGACCTGGACACTCGTACGTACCTGTTGGATATAGTCAAACTGAATCTAAGAACAATATGGAAACTTGCAAAAGAACTCCAAGATTCATAACGTCATCACGTATATATATATCCAGATAAACTGTCTCCTGAGGAGTCACAACTAATCAAATCATAAAATGATATGCAAGCCGACAAAGCTGCCACTACATATTAATATCATATGCAGACCGACAAGGCTGCGATTACAGACAAACATAATATCATTGCACATCGTATAGACACAGCTGAACAGAACTTATACATAACCCACACATATGTCTACAGACCTCTAAGAGTATCGATAGTGAAATATGACGGGACAGGGCCCCGCCGTACCCCTGGATAAACATATACGTATACATCATAAGATCTGTACCAAAAGTCTAGGCTCCGGAACAACAGAGCTTTCCAAGACAGCTGAGTAGAAGTCCTATGCTGAAGGGTCACCAAACCGACTATCTGTACCTGCGGGCATGAAACGCAGCCCCCCGAAGAAAGGGGGTCAGTATGGAATATGTTCTGAGTATATAAAGCATGAAATACAGTAAAAAGGATCATAACTGAAATAGGGAGTACAGAAGACAAGTACAATGTTCAGAATACCAAAACACTTGCCCTTTTGAAATATAAATCATGCATGTCAATATCATATATCATAGTCGGTCCGTTATGGGACTCGGTGAACATGGTCGCCACCCCATAACACAGCATAACTCCATAAACACATCATAACGCCATAACACAGCATAACTCCATAAACACATCATAACGCTATAATCACATCATAACACCATCATATATATATATATATATATATATATCGTACCCGGCCCTCTAGTGAGGGACTCGGTGAACAATGCAGTAAAACTGTGCACGAAAACGTATCTTGGCCCGGGACTCAGTGAAAGATATGTTGAGGCATGCACGAGTAGAGTAGTGAGCAACCATATGCAAATTAAATCATATTTGAGACTCAACAGAATAGTCAAAACGAACTATCATTTGAAAATCAAGACAATAGTCATATCAAGTACCTTTCGAACATCGCTATGGTTTATATCAAATAGAACTTCTGGAATCATATACATGTATCAAGACATAATGAAATAGCTTTTGGAAATAAAGAACATTAGCCATCCTAGTGGCTCTAAGAATAGGAACTTCTTTGGAATCATATACACATCGTCTGATTGTTTCATAAAGATCATGCTAAAAAGAAAGAAGGGCTAACTTTACATACCTTTCTACTTCCTGTTCCACAACAATGCTAAGTTCAATCCATCGTCTATGCTTCTACAACAAGGAAGATGGTACTAATATCATATTTGGTGTGGTGCTATCGTAATTTGCGTAATAAAACTATTCTATGGGAAAACGGGCAACACCTCCCCTGTTCCTTCAACTTTCCATAACTTTAAATCAACCAACAACGACTCAACAATAATAGGACTCGTATCAAGCTATTTCAATAACCAAATAATCCCAACAAGCGGCAAGCTCGGTTCGATTAACGAACTATAGTTTAATTTCTTTCCCTTCTTCATAAACATGCCAATAACTATAACAGGAATATCCTTGTAATTTCACAAATTTTCAGTCCAGAATATCGATCACAATACCAATAACGATATCAATAAACACACATCTAAAAAAGAATCAAATCCATTCTTAAATCGCCTCCAATATAGCCCAATATACATTCCTACACCGATGCTTGTATATACTTCTTTATTTTCGTATATACATAGTATAACAACAAACATAACAACAACAACAACTATGGCCACTCTCACGATATTTCAGCCCACAAAATAATTTACAACAACCACCAAACAGTCCATATGATAACAATAACCATTTATCCGATTTCCCGCAATTAATTCCGTAGTTCCCGTCTCTCAATTTAACTATGACCTGGACGAATTTAAATATATCTAGTAGAGGATAATTCTTACCTTATTGGCCAAAAACTCCTCTCCTTCCTCTTTACTTCACTTTGAAGAAAGTCCAGGTCTAACAACACGACAAAGTGGTACAACGAGGTCAAAGCGGTTCGACAAAAATCCGTATGTTGTTCTTGAGAGGTTTTATGTTTTCTTTCTTCCTTGAAATGAAGAATATGTTGCTGCTTACCTCCTCCATTAAATCACGTAGCTGCTATATTTCTTTTATCAATAGGAGCAGCCCCCTAAATAACGTAAGTTGTATTTGAAGATACAATCTGTTGCATACATATATGTATGAATTTTTCCTATATAAGAAGCTTATATCAAATGGAGAAGGGTCCAACATTTTCTTTCTAGTGGTGCCCATCCACTTAATTAATCCCTTGATATTACTAGATTTTATTTCAATTGAATCAGCCACCAATTCTAAAAATAATCTTAGTCATATATTGCTTGCTTGACATGCCCAGACGTAGCATATAAAATATCACACTTGTCCCCTTATGCAAATTTTAACTGCTCCACTTTATCTCATGTAATTAAATACTTGTTCCCAATTTAGCATATCTCATATACTCATTATCATAATCATGTGGTATAGCTCTAGTCCATAGCCCCTTTTGGTACACATAAAATATTATTCTCGATCACCGTCATCACCCTTGTTAAGTCCTAAATTATTTCTGAACCACATCCTCGTATACACCAAGTTCTTTGATTTTTCATGCTTGAAATGACCAAATCCTCCGGGATCGAGTAAATTTACTCATGTTTGGAGGTTCAATTTCCTAGTCCAAAAATACGGGGTATTATAGCTTGGACCGTATATCACTCAAATAAACGTTGAACCTTAATGAAAATTATTTTATCCAATTCACTTGACTTCTAATCCTTTCAATACATCTGTACCATCACTCTAACCACCTATGAGCATGAGGGATAACCTCTCTTCCGTTAATAAGGTCATTTAACTAGCACGCTTTCCAACGCACCAAAAATAAGGGATGTAACACAAATTGAAGAAAATAAATTTATCGAAAATTTGGAAAAGGTTGATAGAATTTTGGACAGAATTTTAGGTGAAATTTGGAGGGGTTTATCTCCTAGTATATCAAGATTTTTAACGTATTTCAAAAGCCTAAAATGAATTTCGTCGAGTCTAGTTTCCAGCACAACAAACCGCTCATTGATAGGACATCGGAGTAGAGAATTATTGACGTTACAAGTTAGGTTGATAAAACAGAAACACGTGCTACAGTACTACTACTGTACCGACATGTTACAATACTGATATAGTGACCCGACCAAGATTTGGCATCTTATAAGAGGGGTTTTACCCCTCATTTTTCAGCCCAACACTTCTCGAAATTTCCCAAATTCTCTAGAATAATCCTCCAACTTCCGTCTATAGAATTGTAGCGCAAATTAAGCGAAATCCCCGAATTTAAGTTCGGACAACGCATAGCTGCGATTATAATATCATACTGCGGTGAATCTTGGCTTGGATTCAAGGTGATAATCGAAGATATTGCAATTCTAGCAGGTGAAAGGTATGAATCTTTCCTTATTAGTATTGATTTAAGCTTATTTACGGAGAAAAAGTTACTAAATGAGCGTACAATGAATTTATGGGTCGAGAAATTGGATAAAACATCGCGTGGGATGTTTTATGGAATATTTTGGTATTGATGATGATGTTGTTGATGTTGGTGCTGTTGTAGTTATTGTTTTGTTGGTATTGAGATTTCGGGCTAGGCAAATAAAAAGGGGAGATGCTGCCCGAATTTCGACAGATTCTACATGGATTTAAATTGAAGGTCTAAGACAAGTGTATGATGGTGAGCCTAACAATAGTATGAATGGTTTTATATGTAGAATTCAAGACAAGAGGTCGGTTGGAAAGTCGAGAAGCGAGCTTCCAGGTATATTAAGGCTAAACCCTTTCTTTTTAAAGGCATGATTATGTTGTTATAAACCTTTGTGCCATATTCATAATATCCCGGCTTCCACAAATGCTAGAAGTTTATTAATCTCATGGTCCTTACGATATTATTGAGCTTATTCATGATCTTGAGACTATTCTTCGTGATTGATCTCGCCTCATAATACTTGTTTCTTCGAGGTGAGATATAGCGAAGATAATGATTCTATTTTGAATGCTATCTATGTTCATGATTCTCGAGACTCCCATGACATCATCGACTTCACCTTAAGATATTTGATCTTCTAAGGAAGGATATAGTGATAATGATAATGGTAATGATCATGTTGATTTCATTTATGTATTTTTATGCATATGTATGAATGTATGCATTGCACTCCCACTGATCAGTTTGGGATAACATCAAGTCCCGCAAGGGCCAAGTACGGATAACATCGAGTCCCGGAAGGGCCTAGTAAGGATAACATCGAGTCCCGCAAGGGCCCAGTACGATTGACACCGAGTCCCGAAAGGGCCGGGTACGGATATGACAGATGTATATATAGTCAGTGTATGTAATCCATATGTATGTATGTTGTGTATGTGTATGTATGAAATGTTGTTCCCGTAGACGAGTAGTTTACATGATAGAGATCTCAAGAAGATTACGAGGTATAATTACTTTCTTTATCTTATGTTATCTTCATTCCGATATCATACTACTATTCATGCCTTACATACTCAGTACATTCCTCGTACTGACATCCCTTCTTGTGGACGCTGCGTTCATGTCTGCAGGTGTCGATAGACGAGATGAGGATCTTTCATCGTAGGCTGCCTTCAGGTACTAGTTTTGATTGGTGAGCTTCACTTCTTGCTGGAGCATTGCCGAGTCTGAGTTGCATATTTTTTTTTGTGACCAGAGGGTATGACAGGGGCCCTGTCCCGACTTACATACTTCAGTCATGTTCATAGAGGCTTTGCAGACAGTTCCTGTGTACAACTTAGTCGTAGTGTGACAATAGTAATGTGGGCACCATGGGTCTGTTGTATATTTACTTATGCATGATATTATGTTCATATTTTGCCCTTGATCTTATTGTTTCCATTTGAGACACGCAGGATGTAATTTATAAGTTGGTTTGCTCGGTTCCTGCAAAGTGTCGGGTGCCAATCACGCCTTGCCCAGGGTGGGGTGTGACAAAATGGTATCAGAGCAGTTCTGTCCTAGGGTTGTCTGCAAGCCGTGTCTAGCAGAGTCTTGTTTATCGTGTGCAGTGCACCGCACTTATAAACAGGAAACTGCAAGGCATTTAGGAAGGATTGACCCTTCTTTCTCATCTTAGATCGTGCCATAGAGCTACATAGTAGGATATGATGTCCCTGATTCTAACCCCAAATGTTTTTATCATGGATAAGCTTTTGATTATGCCGCTACGAGATAATTGCTAAGAATTGAAGTTGTTCATTCGAAAGGTATGTTTCCTGTTTTATTAATATGGATAGACATTAATATAAGAACTTGAGCAAGATATTATGGGTATTTGTTATTGTTCTGTGGGGCATTGGTTGTATTTTCTGGACTGTGTACAGGAATGAGGTAGTAAGAATTATAGAGGAAACTCTGCCAAAATTTTCACAAATTGAATTGTTTGCATGTTTATAGCGAAAGAGTAAGGGAAAAAAAATATGACCGTTAACCGTTTGGTAAGTCATAATTGATGGAACAACTATGAGACGCTTTCAAGGAGAAGTTTTAGAATGACTTTAATTTAATTTAAAGGAGGAACCCTTAGGGGGATAATGATTAGCAGTTAAAGAAACTGGAATGAGCTGCGTCCGAGATTCCGGGGGATTGAAACCTATTGGAAATATAAGGAAAGTTGGCATTAGGAACTCAAATAAGGTATTACGATTTATAGATTGGATTGGTCAATAAGAGGTAACAAAGAAATATTGACATGGAGAAGGAAGTTAATGAGTACGGGAAAGTTCCCAAATTCTCTAGAATAATCCTCCAACTTCCGTTTATAGAATTTTAGCGCAAATTAAGCGAAATCCCCGAATTTAAGTTCGGACAACGCATAGCTGCGATTATAATATCATACTGCGGCGAAACTTGGCTTGGATTCAATGTGATAATCGAAGATATTGCAATTCTAGCAGGTGAAAGGTATGAATCTTTCCATATTAGTATTGATTTAAGCTTATATACGGAGGAAAAGTTACTAAATGAGCGTACAAAGAATTTATGGGTCGAGAAATTGGATAAAACATCGTGTGGGATGTTTTATGCAATATTTTGGTATTGATGATGATGTTGTTGATGTTGGTGGTGTTGTAGTTGTTGTTTTGTTGGTATTGTGATTTCGGGCTAGGCAAATAAAAATAGGAGATGCTGCCCGAATTTCGGCAGATTCTAAATGGATTTAAATTGAACGTCTAAGACAAGTGTATGATGGTGAGCCTAACAATAGTATGAATGGTTTTATATGTAGATTTCAAGACAGGAGGTAGGTTGGAAAGTCCAGAAGCGAGCTTCCAGGTATGTGAAGGCTAAACCCTTTCTTTCTAAAGGCATGATTCTTTTGTTATAAACCTTTGTGCCATATCCATAATATCCTTGCTTCCACAAATGCTAGAAGTTTATGAATCTCATGGTCCTTACGATATTATTGAGCTTATTCATGATCTTGAGACTATTCTTTGTGGTTGATCTCGCCTCATAATACTTGTTCCTTCGAGGTGAGATATAGCGAAGATAAGGATTCTTATTTGAATGCTATCTAAGTTCATGATTCTCGAGACTCCCATGACATCGTTGACTTCACCTTAAGATATTTGATCTTCTAAGGAAGGATATAGTGATAATGATAATGGTAATGATCATGTTGATTTCATTTATGTATTTTTATGCATATGTATGAATGTATGCATTGCACTCCCACTGATCAGTTGGGGATAACATCGAGACCCGCAAGGGCCAAGTACGGATAACATTGAGTCCCACAAGGGTCGAGTACGGATAACATCGAGTCCCGCAAGGGCCCAGTACGATTGACACCGAGTCCCGAAAGGGCCGGGTACGGATATGACAGATGTATGTATAGTTAGTGTATGTAATCCATATGTATGTATGTTGTGTATGGATATGTATGAAATGTTTTTCTTTAGATGAGTAGTTTACATGATAGAGATCTCAAGAAGAGTACGAGGTATAATTACTTTCTTTATCTTATGTTATCTTCTTTACGATATCATACTACAATTCATGCCTTACATACATAGTACATTCCTCATACTGACGTCTCTTCTTGTGGACGCTGCGTTCATGCCCGCAGGTGTCGATAGACGAGATGAGGATCTTTCATCGTAGGCTGGCTTCAGGTACCAGTTTCGATTTGTGCGCTCCACTTCTTCCTGGACCATTGCCGAGTCTGAGTTGCATATGTTTTTTGGTGACCAGAGGGTATGTCGGGGGCCCTGTCCCGACTTACATACTTCAGTCATGTTCATAGAGGCTTTGCAGACAGTTCCTGTGTACAGCTTAGTCATAGTGTGACAATAGTAATGTGGGCACCATGGGTCTATTGTACATTTACTTATGCATAATATTATGTTCATATTTAGCCTCTTGATCTTATTGTTTCCATTTGCGACACGAAGGATGTAATTTATAAGTTGGTTCGCTCGGTTCCTGCAAAGTGCCGGGTGCCAATCACGCCTTGCCAAGGGTGGGGTGTGACAAAGTGGTATCAGAGCAGTTCTGTCCTAGGGTTGTCTGTAAGCCGTGTCTAGCAGAGTCTTGTTTATCATGTGCAGTGCACCACACTTATAAACAGGAGGCTGCAAGGCATTTAGGAAGCATTGACCCTTTTTTCTCATCTTAGATCGTGCCATAGAGCTAAATAGTAGGATATGATGTCCCTGATTCTAACCCCAAATATTTTGATCATGGATAAGCTGTTGATTATGCCGCTACGAGATAATTGCTGAGAATTGAAGTTGTTCATTCGAAAGGTATGTTTCCTGTTTTATTAATATGGATAGACATTAATATAAGAAGTTGAGCAAGATATTATGGGTATTTGTTATTGTTCTGTGGGGAATTGGATGTGTTTTCTGGACTGTGTACAGGAATGAGGTAGTAAGAATTATAGAGGAAACTCTGCCAAAAGTTTCACAAATTGAATTGTTCTCATGTTTATAGCGAAAGAGTAAAGGAAAAAAAAATATGACCATTAGCCGTTTGGTAAGTCATGATTGAAGGAACAACTATGAGACGCTTTCAAGGAGAAGTTTTAGAATGACTGTAATTTAATTTAAAGGAGGAACCCTTGGGGGGGAAATGATTAGCAGTTAAAGAAACTGGAATGAGCTGCGTCCGAGATTCCGGGGGATTGAAACCTATTAGAAATATAAGGAAAGTTGGCATTAGGAACTCAAATAAGGTATTACGATTTATAGATTGGATTGGTCAATAAGAGGTAACAAAGAAATATTGACATGGAGAAGGAAGTTAATGAGTACGGGAAAGTTCCCAAATTCTCTAGAATAATCCTCCAACTTCCGTCTATAGATTTTTAGCGCAAATTAAGCGAAATCCTCGAATTTAAGTTCGGACAACGCATAGCTGCGATTGTAATATCATACTCCGGCGCAACTTGGCTTGGATTCAAGGTGATAATCGAAGATATTGCACTTCTAGCAGGTGAAAGGTATGAATCTTTCCTTATTAGTATTGATTTAAGCTTATATAAGGAGGAAAAGTTACAAAATGAGCATACAAAGAATTTATTGGTCGAGAAATTGGATAAAACATCGCGTGGGATGTTTTCTGGAATATTTTGGTATTGATGATGATGCTGTTGATGTTGGTGGTGTGGTAGTTGTTGTTTTGTTGGTATTGTGATTTCGGGCTAAGCAAATAAAAAGGGGAGATGCTGCCCGAATTTCGGCAGATTCTAAATGGATTTAAATTGAAGGTCTAAGACAAGTGTATGATGGTGAGCCTAACAATAGTATGAATGGTTTTATATGTAGATTTCATGATAGGAGGTAGGTTGGAAAGTCGAGAAGCGAGCTTCCAGGTATGTTAAGGCTAAACCCTTTCTTTCTAAAGGCAGGGTTCTTTTATTATAAACCTTTGTGCCATATCCATAATATCCTTTCTTCCACAAATGCTAGAAGTTTATGAATCTCATGGTCCTTACGATATTGTTGAGCTTATTCATGATCTTGAGAATATTCTTTGTGATTGATCTCGCCTTATAATACTTGTTCCTTCGAGGTGAGATATAGCGAAGATAATGATTCTATTTTGAATGCTACCTAAGTTCATGATTCTCGAGACTCCCATGACATCATCGACTTCACCTTAAGATATTTGATCTTAAGGAAGGATATAGTGATAATGATAAAGGTAATGATCATGTTGATTTCATTTGTGTATTTTTATGTATATGTATGTATGTATGCATTGCACTCCCACTGATCAGTTAGGGATAACATCGAGTCCCGTAAGGGCCAATTACAGATAACATCGAGTCCCACAAGGGCCGAGTACGGATAACATCGAGTCCCGTAAGGGCCGAGTACGGATGACATCGAGTCTCGAAAGGGCCGGGTATGGATATGACAGATGTATGTATAGTCAGTGTATGTAATGCACATGTATGTATGTTGTGTATGGATATGTATGAAATGTTTTTCCTGTAGACGAGTAGTTTACATGATAGAGATCTCAAGAAGAGTACGAGGTATAACTACATACTTTATCTTATGTTATCTTCATTCCGATATCATACAACTATTCATGCCTTACATACTCAGTACATTGCTCGTACTGACGTCCCTTCTTGTGGACGCTGTGTTATGCCCGCAGGTGTAGATAGATGAGACGAGGATCTTTCATCGTAGGCTGCCTTCAGGTACCAGTTTTGATTGGTGTGCTCCACTTCTTCCTAGAGCATTGCCGAGTCTGAGTTGCATATGTTTTTTTGTGACCAGAGGGTATGTCGAGGGCCCTGTCCTGACTTACATACTTCAGTCATGTTCATAGAGGCTTTGCAGACAGTTCCTGTATACATCTTAGTCATAGTGTGACAATAGTAATGTCGACATCATGGGTCCATTGCACATTTATTTATGCATGATATTATGTTCGTATTTAGCTTCTGGATCTTGTTGTTTCCATTTGAGACACGAAGTATGTAAGTTATAAGGTTGTTCGCTCGGTTCCTGCAAGGTGTCGGGTACCAATCATGCCTTGCCATGGGTGGGTTATGCAAAGTGGTATCAGAGAAGTTCTATCCTAGGGTTGTCTGGAAGTCATGTCTAGCAGAGTCTTGTTTATGGTGTGTGCAGTGCACCACACTTATAAGTAGGAGGCTCCAAGGCATTTAGGAAGGATTGACCCTTCTTTCTCATCTTAGATCGTGCCATAGATCTAAATCATAGGATATGATGTCCCTGATTCTAACCCCAAATATTTTGATTATGGATAAGCAGTTGATTATGCCGCTACGAGATAATTGCTGAGAATTGAACTTGTTCATTCGAAAGGCATGTTTCCTGTTTTATTAATATGGATAGACATTAATATAAGAACTTGAGCAAGATATTATGGGTATTTGTGATTGTTCTGTGGGGCATTGGATGTGTTTTCTGGACTGTGTACAGGAATGAGGTAGTAAGAATTATAGAGGAAACTCTGCCGAAATTTTCACAAATTGAATTGTTTGCATGTTTATAGCGAAAGAGTAAAGGAAAACAATATGACCATTAGCCATTTGGTAAGTCATGATTGAAAGAACAACTATGATATGCTTTTAAGGAGATGTTTTAGAATGACTTTGATTTAATTTAATGGAGGAACCCTAGGGGGAAAATGATTAGCAGTTAAAGAAACTGGAATGAGTTGCATCTGAGATTTCGGGGGATTGTGTTACACCTCAAAAAAAAATTTGTTGATGCACAAGTGAATAGACTAGTGAAGAGTACGAGTATACGGTATTTCAATAAGTAATAAATGACATTTGATGACCCTAATTACTATTTCAAAGATATTCGAGAAAGGGGGAGAAAGTTGCCAAGAGAAGGCAAGGCATACGATAGGTATCGGAAAGGAATTACGAGTAACGAGATAACGAAGATTTAATGATGTCTTGGAAACGAGTGATAACGACCCTTAGATTGGTATTGAGGTGTTAAACAAGTGTTAAGAAGGTTACATAAGGATTGAAAATCAAACGAGTCGACGAGAATGGACTTCTGAACACTGGGGATTATACGGCCAAACATACTGGCCGTATAAAATATACGGTCTGTATGTTAGGACCGTATAATCAGCCCAGGATGGCACATTTCTCTAGACCAAACATACGGCTAAACATACGGCCCGCATAAAATGTACGGACCGTATGTTGGTCCGTATATCTGGTCGGGATCAGATTGGTTCATTAAATAAGGGATCGAATTTTTATTTCATTTCATTTCCTTATCACACCCCTTCTCTCTAAAACATTTCTCTACATTTATTCCACAAGAATTAAGAGGTATTTGTGATCAAAAACATAAACTAAGTGAATCAAGTGTAAGAAACCCATTAAAGATCATCCAAGTCAAGAAACCTCATTGAAGATGAACTAGGGTTTTGGCTCAAGTGAAATATTTACACCCAAAGCTTGTTCCTACAACATCTAAGGTAAGATTTATGGTATTTCCATGTTGTTTAAGATATTTGAGAGTTGAAATACTTGGATTGTGGAAGGTTATAGAAAAATGGGTCATGAATGTGGAATAGTGCCATTTTGGGTAATAGCTTGAATTGAGTCATGATTCTTGATGTGTTCTGATATAAATATGTTATAAATGATGTTAAGAACATGGGATAGGAAATGTATATGAATGAACGTAGTCGTGTGTTATGACCATGGATATGGGTGATTGGAATTGAATTGAGAAATATAGATAATGTGGATGAATAAGGACTATTGTTATGATATTGTGAATGTATTATTGACGTTTGGGAGTTGAAAGACGATATGGGGGAATGTCGTATAAATAAAGGAGATGCAGTCCAATTTTCTCTAGCTTTCACCATGTATACTAGCTATCGATTTCTAATGATAGTATGACTTTAATGAAGGTAGAAACGCGAGCGTTGAAGGAGAACGTGCAAGTGCTAAATTGTTGAATGGAAAGGTATGTAAGGCTAACCCTTCTTTCATAAGGCATGGTTCTTTGTCCAATCATCTAAATCTTTTATGAGTCTATGATATTCTCGAAATGCCTGTATCTTCAAAGTTACTAAGCTTACGATTCCGGATATGCTACGATTGTACTACGTTCCTCATATGACGAGTAAGCCTATAGAGATAGACGTAATGAATGACGATGATAGCGATAACAATATCGATGATGATAATGATAGTGATGATAATATTAAAGATGCTTATGAGCTATTATGAATATGTATCTATGTATGACTATTATGGAACCCCGATCTTATAAGGCCGGGTAGAATCTGTATATAATTATGTAACACGCGCACACCTCTGCAGATGGTACGGACAACCCTGAAGCCTTGGTAGGGCCAGGTATATGAAACCTTGAGCCTTGGTTGGCCAAGTATGGATGTAACACCGAACCTTCATGGTCGGGCATGTTACGTAAATGTTACGTATATGATATGGCTATGTATATGAAATAGATATAAGTATGAATACGAACATGATATGGATATGAATATGAATAAGACTATGTATATGAATACGATTATGGACGCAATGTAAATAAGTACGTATATGAGTATGGATACGGATACGGATGTATGTACACAATTACGTACTTGAAATGGAAAGTCTCTATGAAAGGCAAGTAAGTGCTTATGACGTTGATACTGCTATCTCCCCTCTTATGTTATTTCTCATGTTGCTTATTATGCTTCTATATCAATATTGATCATGCTTTACATACTCAGTACATTCTTCGTACTGACGTCCTTTTGTTTGTGGACGCTGCGTCGTGCCCGCAGGTGGCCAGGGAGACAGACTTGATCCATAGCTACATTCTCAGGGACTACATAGTGGAGCTCCATTTCATTCGGAGCTGTAGCTTTTCGTATTGATTCTTTTGTGTATATATTTATGGGCATAGCGGGGCCCTGTCCCGCCTATATGATATGATATACTCTCCTTAGAGGCTCGTAGACATGTGTATATGGTTAGATATGCTTGGTCTTGTCGGCCTATATTTTGGATTTCATTTTGTTAGCCTCGTCGGCTTATGTACATTGATATGGGCATTGATGTCAATGATGATATAAGGGTATTGTTGTTCATCGGGACTAGTACGATTGATGAATAGAAATGTATGTTTAAATATGTGGCTCACCTAGATGTGAAGGTAAAAGTATGTTAAGAGGTGCCCGGGTGGGCTAGCACCAGGTGCCCGCCGCGGCCCTCCGGTTAGGTCGTGACAACAGTGGTATGAGAGCAGTTTTGTCCTAGGGTGTGTCTACGAGCCGTGTCCTGTAGAGTCTTGGTTATGCGTGTGTTGCGCGCCACACTTATAAACAAGAGGCTGCGGGCATTTTAGGGACGATTGACCTTCTTTCTTCATAACATCGTGCGATAGACTTATGATATAATAACTTCCTTCTCCTTAACCGTGTATTGTAAAGAGATAGGCTACGGCAGCCCAAAAGGGCAAGACAGCGGCAGAAAAGTGGGCTGAAAGAGCACCGCCAACAGTTGTAGAGGAAAGTGAGTCCTAGAATGCGGCTCAATCTCAGTCCTCCCAGACAGTGCCTATTCCTGAGGAGCGTGAGGGAGCCATAGCCCCAGCTCCAGCACCTCTGGCTCCTCCATCGGATGCTTCAGGCCAAGATGTAAAAGGGGCCATTTATTTTCTTACTCAATTGGTTGCTACCCAGACTCAACGGCAAAGTACAGGGCAAGGTGATAGGGCTGTTAGTGCAAGGGCCCATGATTTCATTAGTTTAAACCCTCCGGAATTCTTTGGATCAAAGCCGGATGAGGACCCTTAAAATTTTATTGATTGTATGTTGAGGACGCTTCAATTGATACATGCTTCGGACACCGAATCGGTAGAGTTAGCGTCATATAGATTGAGAGATGTCTCGATCCATTGTTACACGGTTTGGATGGCTTCACGGGGAGCCAATGCACGTCCCCAGTATGGAAAGAATTTGTTAATGCTTTCCTCCGACATTATATGCCTCCAGAAGTTCGGCGATCTAGAGCCGGTAAGTTCTTGAACTTGAAGCAAGGTAGCATGAGTGCTTTAGAGTATAGTCTCCGCTTCAATTCTCTGGCTAGGTATGCTTCGGCCATGGTAGCGGATATGGGTGACCGAGTGCACCGATTTGTGAAAGGCCTAGGGCCACATTTGATGGATAGGTGCTTGACTGCGTCCCTCCAGGACAATATGGATATTTCACGCATTCAGGCCCATACTCAGAATTTGGAAGAAAGTCTACAACAGCAAAGAAGTGAACGCGAGCATGATAGGGGACATGGCAAGAAGGCTAGATATTCGGATCCGATGAGTGAGTTCAGAGGCGGGCACAGATAGTAGCTTTCTAGGCATTCAGGCCAACCCATGACTAGTGTGCGGTATTCAGGCCAGAGATTTGATTGATCCACTTATTCCGGGCCGAGTCAGAGCTTTTCGGGATCTCAGTTTAGAGGTGATTCGAGCCAGGCGAGGTCACATGTGCCACGATGCTCCTAGTGTGGGAAGTTACATTGGAGTCCATGCCGATTGGGTTCAAAGATTTGTTATTCATGTGGTCGACCAGGCCATATTATGCGTGATTTCCCCTCAGTTCATGGTAGAGGTAGGACCCAGCCTTCAGGGTCGGTAGTCGGATCTTCAGCGTCTGTACGCCCTATGGGACCAGGTTCTTATGCGCCAGTCGGCCACGGTAGAGGCAGAGGGAGAGTCCCCAGTTCTAGCGATCCTCAACACCGTATTTATGCTTTGGCTAGACGCCAAGATCTCGAGTCTTCCCCTGATGTGGTCACATGTATATTATCGATATTTTCTCATGATGTATATGCTTTGATTGATCCGGGCTCCATATTGTCATATGTTACTCCATATATTGCGGGTCGATTTAGAGTCGAGCCAGAGTCGAGCCAGAGTCGATCAAACCTTTTGAGGTGTCTACACCTGTTGGTGAATCGGTAATAGCTAGCCGAGTATATAGAAACTGTATAGTTGTGATTTGTGACCGTCGCACTACGATTGAATTGCATGAGTTAAAAATTGTAGATTTTGATGTCATTATGGGAATGGATTGGTTGGCTTCTTGCTATGCCAATGTTGATTGTAAAATCAAAATGGTTCATTTCCAATTTCTGGGAGAACCAATTCTAGAATGGAAAGGGAATACTGCGTCACCGAAAGGTAGGTTTATTTCCTATCTAAAGGCAAGGAAAATGATAACAAAAGGATGCATTTATCATCTAGTTCGGGTTTAAGATGTAGAAGCTGAATCACCAACTCTTCAGTCAGTTCCTGTGGTGAATGAATTTCAGGATGTGTTCCCGGAAGAGCTTCCAGGCCTCCCTCCTGAGCGGGAGATTGATTTTTCCATTGATGTGTTTCCGGACACTAAGCCTATATCTGTTCCTTTTTATAGAATGGCTCCCGCAGAATTGAAAGATTTGAAGGAGCAATTGAAAGACTTGCTTGAGAAAGGCTTTATTAAGCCTAGTTCATCCCCATAGGGAGCACCCGTGTTGTTTGTCCGAAAGAAAGATGGCTCCTTGAGAATGTGCATTGACTATCGACAATTGAATAAGGTGACGATTAAGAACAAATATCCTCTTCCGAGGATTGATGACTTATTTGATCAATTACAAGGTGCGAAATGGTTTTCAGAGATCGATTTGAGGTCCGGGTATCATCAAGTGAGAGTTAGGGAGAAAGATATCCCTAAGACGACCTTCAGAACAAGATATGACCATTTTGAGTTCCGAGTAATGTCATTTGGGCTAACTAATGCACCGTCAGTATTTATGGATTTGATAAACAATGTGTCCAGGCCCTTCCTAGATCTGTTTGTGATCGTATTTATCGACGATATCTTGATGTATTCTAGATCCGAGGCAGAACATGCGGATCATTTGCGTACTGTCCTTAGATTTCTTCGAACTCAAGAGTTGTTTGCAAAATTTTCTAAGTGTGAGTTTTGGTTAAACTCAGTGACATTCTTGGGGCACATTGTTGCAACCGAGGGTATTCGGGTAGATAGTCAAATGATTGAGGCGTGAAGAGTTGTCCAAAGCCCACAACTCCTACGGAGGTTCCTAGTTTTCTAGGCTTAGCAGGTTATTACAGGAGATTTATTGGAGGTTTTTCTTCTATTTCTGCGCAACTCACAAAGTTGACCCAGAAATCAGCAAAGTTTCAATAGACAGATGCTTGTGAACGTAGCTTCCAAGAGTTAAAAGGTAGATTGACTTCTGCCCCAGTCTTGACACTTCCAGAGGGATTGAAAGGATATGTTGTTTATTGCGATGCTTCTGGCGTTGGGCTAGGCTGTGTGTTAATGCAACATGGTAAGGTGATTGCGTAAGCTTCAAGGCAATTACGGAAACATGAGAAAAATTATCCAACCCATGATCAAGAATTGGCTGCAGTGGTTCATGCATTAAAGCTATGGAGACATTATTTATATGGCGTCCACGTGAATATTTATACAGATCATAAGAGTCTCCAGTATATCTTCAAGCAGAAAGAGTTGAATTTGCAGCAACGACGATGGTTGGAGTTGTTAAAGGATTATGATGTTGATATCCTCTATCACCCTGGAAAGGCAAATGTTGTGGCTGATGCTCTTAGCCGCAGATCTATGGGAAGTTTGTATGATGTACGACTAGAGAAGAGAGAAATGGCTCGTGAGCTCCAGCAGTTAGCTAGCCTAGGAGTCCGAGTAGTGGACTCAGTGAGCAGGGGAACTACCATTCAGAATTCAGCAGTCTCGTCGCTAGTACCGGAAGTGAAAGAGCTACAATACGAAGATTCGATGCTGATGCATTACAGAGATACATTCCCTCAGAAGGAGAAGTCATCATTTGAGATTGCAGGAGACGGAGTCGTTCGATGCCAAGGCAGATTATGTGTTCCCGATGTGGCAGGTTTACGCCACTAAATATTGAGAGAAGCTCATTTTCCCCGTTATTCTGTTCACCCTGGAGCGATGAAAATGTACCATGATCTTAAATCTATATATTGGTGGAATGGGATGAAGAAAGATATAGCGGAATTCGTAGCTCAATGTCCCAACTGTCAACAAGTGAAAATCGAGCACCAAAAGCCGGCCGGATTGTTGCAAGCTATAGAAGTTCCAACTTGGAAGTGGGAAGTAATTAACATGGACTTCATTACAGGTTTACCCCGTTCCCGACATAAGTATGATTCCATATGGGTGATTGTAGATAGACTCACGAAGTCAGCTCATTTCTTACCAGTCCGAATGACATATGTAGCGGAAGATTATGCAAAGCTTTATGTTAAAGAGATAGTGCGACTCCATGGTGTCCCAGCATCTATTATCTCTGATAGAGGAACTCAGTTTACAGCAAATTCTTGGAAGTCCTTCCAAGAGGGTTTAGGTACCCAAATGAGCCTTAGCACGGCATTTCATCTGCAGACCGATGGACAAGCTGAACGCACCATTCAGACTCTTGAAGATATGTTACGGGCATGCATGATAGACTTTGTAAGTAATTGGGATGATCACTTGCCACTCATTGAATTTGCTTACAACAATAGTTATCATTCTAGCATTCAAATGGCACCGTATGAGGCTCTATATGGGAGAAATTGTAGATCCCCAATCGGGTGGTTTGAGGTAGGAGAGACAAAATTGATAGGGCCAGACTTGGTCCAGCAAGCCATAGAGAAAGTTAAGCTCATACAAGATCGGTTATTAGCCGCTCAAAGTCGTCAAAAGTTCTATGTGGATAATCGTCCAAGGGACTTAGAGTTCTAAGTGAAAGATTGGGTATTCTTGAAAGTGTCACCAATGAAGGGTTTAATGAGATTTGGCAAAAAAGGGAAGCTTAGTCCCCGGTACATTGGACCTTATGAGATTGTGTGCAAAGTAGGAAAAGTGGCCTATGAGTTAGATCTACCTCCTGATTTAGAGTTAGTTCACCCAGTTTTCCATGTCTCGATGTTCCGTAAATGTGTTGGAGTTCCTACTAGGATCGTACCAGCAAATGATATTCAAGTGACAGAAAAATTGACTTATGAAGAGGTACCCATTGCCATACTAGATAGTCAAGTACGGAGGCTTAGAAACAAAGAAGTGGCCTCAGTTAAGGTTTTATGGAGAAGCAGTAAACGAGAAGAAATGACAAGGGAAGCAGAAGAAATTATGCAATCCAAGTACCCGCATTTATTTCAGCCCTTAGAAGAAATCCAAGATGAGATATCAAGACCATAAGGTATGTATGCTTTCCTTTTATGCTTTTTGGGTCGTGCGTGGCCAAATTCTATTGCTATTATTTTGTGGCCCTGTGAGGCATTGTTATTATGGGTTGTTGTGACAGAATGGTAGTGCCATATTATGGGAAACTCTGGCGAATTTTTTATAGAATCCCCGAGGACATAACATTCGAGGACGAATTTTCTTAAGAGGGGGAGAATGTTACAATTCGAAAAATTTTCCGTTGATGCACAAGTGAATAGACTAGTGAAGAGTACGAGTATACGGTATTTCAATAAGTAAGAAATGACATTCGATGACCCTAATTAAGATTTCAAAGATATTCGAGAAAGGGGGAGAAAGTTGCCAAGAGAAGGCAAGGCATACGATAGGTATCGGAAAGGGATTACGAGGAACGAGATAACGACGACTTAATGATGTCTTGGAGAAGAGTGATAACTTCCCTTAGATTGGTATTGAGGTGTTAAACAAGTGTTAAGATGGTTCCATAAGGATTGGAGATCAAATGAGTCGACGAGAATGGACTTCGGAACACTAGGGATTATACGGCCAAACATACTAGCCGTATAAAATATACAGTCCGTATGTTAGGACCGTATAATCTGCCCAGGATGGCACATTTCTCTTGACCAAACATACGGCCAAACATACGGCCCGTATAAAATGTACGGACCGTATGTTGGTCCGTATATCTGGTCGGGATCAGATTGGTTCATTAAATAAGGGATCAAAGTTTTATTTCATTTCATTTCCATATCACACCCCTTCTCTCTAAAACATCTCTCTACATTTATTCCACAAGAATTAAGAGGTATTAGTGATCAAAAACATAAACTAAGTGAATCAAGTGTAAGAAACCCATTAAAGATCATCCAAGTCAAGAAACCTCATTGAAGATGAACTAGGGTTTTGGCTCAAGTGAAGTATTTCCACCCAAAGCTTGTTCCTACAATATCTAAGGTACGATTTATGGTATTTCCATGTTGTTTAAGGTAATTGAGAGTTGAAATACTTGGATTGTGGAAGGTTATAGAAAAATGGGTCATGAATGTGGAATAGTGCCATTTTGGGTAATAGCTTGAATTGAGTCATGATTCTTGATGTGTTCTGATATAAATATGTTATAAATGATGTTAAGAACATGGGATAGGCAATGTATATGAATGAACGTAGTCGTGTGTTATGACCATGGATATGGGTTATTGGAAGTGAATAGAGAAATATAGATAATGTGGATGAATAAGGACTATTGTTATGATATTGTGAATGTATTATTGACGTTTGGGAGCTAATACATGATAGGGGGGAATGTTGTATAAATAAAGGAGATGCTGTCCAATTTTCTCTAGCTTTCGTCATGTATACTAGCTATCGATTTCTAATGATAGTATGACTTTAATGAAGGTAGAAACGCGAGCGTTGAATGAGAACGTGCAAGTGCTAAATAGTTGAACGGAAAGGTATGTAAGGCTAACCCTTCTTGCATAAGGCATGGTTCTTTGGCCAATCATCTAAATATTCTATGAGTCTATGATATTCTCCAAATGCCTGTATCTTCAAAGCTACTAAGCTTACGATTCCCGATATGCTACGATTGTACTGTGTTCCTCATATGACAAGTAAGCCTATAAAGATAGACGTAATGAATGACGATGATAGCGATAACGATAACGATGACGATAATGATAGTGATGATAATAGTAAAGATGCTTATGAGCTATTATGTATATGTATCTATGTATGACTATTATGGAACCCCGATCTTATAAGGCCGGGTAGAATCTGTATATAATTATGTAACACGCGCACACCTCTGCAGATGGTACGGATAACCCTGAAGCCTTGGTAGGGCCAGGTATGTGTAACCTTAAGCCTTGGTTGGCCAAGTATGTATGAAACACCGAACCTTCGTGGTCGGGCATGCTATGTAAATGCTATGTATATGATATGGCTATGTACATGAAATAGATATGAGTATGAATACGAACATGATACGGATATGAATATGAATAAGACTATGTATATGAATACGATTATGGATGCAATGTAAATGAGTACGGATACGGATACGGATGTATGTACACAATTACGTACTAGAAATGGAAAGTCTCTATGAAACGAAAGTAAGTGCTTATGACGTTGATACTGCTATCTCCCCATCTTATGTTATTTCTCATGTTGCTTATTATGCTTCTATATCGATATTGATCATGCTTTACATACTCAGTACATTCTTCGTACTAACGTCCTTTTGTTTGTGGACGCTGAGTCATACCCGCAGGTGGCAAGGGAGACAGACTTGATCCATAGCTAAATTCTCAAGGACTACATCGCGGAGCTCCATTTCATTCGGAGCTGTAGCTTTTGGTATTGATTCTTTTTTGTATATATTTATGGGCATAGCGGGGCCCTGTCCCACCTATATGATATGACATACTCTCTTTAGAGGCTCGTAGACATGTGTATATAGTTAGATATGCTTGGTCTTGTCGGCCTATATTTTGGATTTCATTTTGTTGGCCTCGTCGGCTTATGTACATTGATATGGGCATAGATGTCAATGATGATATAAGGGTATTATTGTCCAACGAGACTAGTACGATTGATGAATAGAAATGTATGTTTAAATATGTGGCTCACCTAGATGTGAAGGTAAAAGTATGTTAAGTGGTGCCCGGTTGGGCTAGCACCAGGGGCCATCGCGGCCCTCCGGTTGGGTCGTGACAGATTGAGACCTATTGGAAATATAAGGAAAGTTGGCATTAGGAACTCAAATAAGGTATTAAGATTTATAGATTTGATTGGTTAATACGAGGTAACAAAGAAATACAGATATGGAGAAGGAAGTTAATAAGTACGGGAAAGTTTCACCCTAGATGTATATATATATCTATACGAGATCAAGATGGGTTTGTACTCATAGTGGAATGTTTTGCAGACTTCTAGGTAGATGTTATTAAGTGGCAGACGGGAAAGAGCACCATAAGAGCAAAGGAAATCAAGAAGGGCAGAAGTATGAGAAACTGTGGTTATGAATTGATTAAAGGAAGTTATGTGACCATCGACGATAAGAGGAAGTTTAATAAATTAGTAAGGTTTGCCAAAGGTAGACAGTCATGGCATAAGACAGCGGACTTGGAATAGAGATTCGATTATAAAGGAAACAGGAGGAAAATACGAGGAATAGACATACATACGAGCAAGCTATGATATCGTAAAGGGAAATGAAAAGTGTTGACAGGATGCAATTTATCGGTATTTCATGACGAAGACAAGGATTGACTCGTAAGGTATTGGAGGAATTATGACACTCGACAATGGGGCGATCGAAAAGTAATGGGGAGCTATGAAGGAAGATGAGCTATGAAAATGCGAGGAGAAGTTATGAAACTACACGGAGATGAGATCGCAAGAAAACGATTCATGGATATAAATAGAGAAGGCGAACATTTACGGAATCAAGAGACCCACTTGATTAATGAATCGAAACAATAGATAAGTGAGCTAGACTATGGGAAAAGACTTATCAGGTGAGAGTCGGGCGAAGGTTAAGAGCAAAAGGATAACTCAAAGGAAATGATTAAAGATATCGCGTTGGATGGGAACAAGCTGGTGACTAAGACAAAGGCCGGGAATATCTATTAAGCGTATGAAGGATACGCAGATATTGAAGAGAGCGAAGCGGTTTGAATTCACTGCATGACAAAGACCCTTAGAAAAGAGTTCACTCCTAATTTATTAGCTGAAGTAAGGAATCAAAAACTTTAAGGGTAAGTTGAAGGAAGGAATCCTTAAGGAAGAGATTTGAGATGTTTGATATAGAATTTCCCAAATTCTGTAGAATAATCCTACAACCTCCGTCTATAGAATTTTAGCGCAAATTGAGCAAAATCTTCGAATTTAAGTTCGGACAACGCATAGCTGCGATTATAATATCGTATTGCGGCAAAAATTGGCTTGGATTCAAGGTCATAATCAAAGATATTGTAATTCTAGCAGGTGAAAGGTATGAATCTTTCCTTATTAGTATTGATTTAAGCTTATTTACGGAGGAAAAGTTACTAAATAAGCGTACAATGAATTTATGGGTCGAGAAATTGGATAAAACATCGCGTGGGATTTTTTATGGAATATTTTGGTATTGATGATGATGTTGTTGATGTTTGTGCTGTTGTAGTTGTTGTTTTGTTGGTATTTTGATTTCGGGCTAGGCAAATAAATAGGGGAGATGCTGCACAAATTTTGGCAGATTCTAAATGGATTTAAATTGAAGGTCTAAGACAAGTGTATGATGGTGAGCCTAACAATAGTATAAATGGTTTTATATGTAGATTTCAAGATAGGAGGTAGGTTGGAAAGTCAAGAAGCGAGCTTCCACGTATGTTAAGGCTAAACCCTTTCTTTCTAAAGGCATGATTCTTTTGTTATAAACCTTTGCGCCATATCCATAATTTCCTTGCTTCCACAAATGCTAGAAGTTTATGAATCTCATGGTCCTTCCGATATTAATGAGCTTATTCATGATCTTGAGACTATTCTTTGTGATTGATCTCGCCTCATAATACTTGTTCCTTCGAGGTGAGATATAGCGAATATAATGATTCTATTTTCAATGCTATCTAAGTTCATGATTCTCGAGACTCCCATGACATTGTCGACTTCACCTTAAGACAGTTGATCTTCTAAGGAAAGATATAGTGATAATGATAATGGTAATGATCATGTTGATTTCATTTATGTATTTTTATATATATGTATATATGTATGTATGTATGCATTGCACTCCCACTGATCAGTTGGGGATAACATCGAGTCCCGTAAGGGCCGAGTATGGATAACATCCAGTCCCGTAAGGGTCGAGTACGGATAACATCGAGTCTCGCAAGGGCCGAGTACGAATGACACTGAGTCCCAAAAGGGCCGGGTACTGATACGACAGATGTATGTATAGTCAGTGTATATGAATGCATATGTATGTATGTTGTGTATGGTTATGTATGAAATGTTTTTCCTGTAGACGAGTAGTTTACATGATAGATATCTCAAGAAGAGTACGAGGTATAATTACTTACTTTATCTTATGTTATCTTCATTCCGATATCATACTACTATTCATGCCTTACATACTCAATACATTGCTCGTACTGACGTCTCTTCTTGTGGATGCTGCGTTCATGCCCGCAGGTGTCGATAGACGAGATGAGGATCTTTCATCGTAGGCTGGCTTCAAGTACCAGTTTTGATTGGTGAGCTCCACTTCTTCCTGGAGCATTGCCGAGTCTGAGTTGCATATGTTTTTTTGTGACCAGAGGGTATGTCGGGGGCCCTGTCCCGACTTACATACTTCAGTCATGTTCATAGAGGCTTTGCAGACAGTTCCTGTGTACAGCTTAGTCATAGTGTGACAATAGTAATGTCGGCATCATGGGTCTATTGTACATTTACTTATGCATGATATTATGTTCATATTTAGCCTCTTGATCTTACTGTTTCCATTTGAGACACGAAGGATGTAAGTTATAAGTTGGTTCGCTTGGTTCCTGCAAGGTGTTGGGTGCCAATCACGCCTTGCCAAGGGTGGGGTGTGACATTACCCCTCAAGCTTTGAATTTTTATATGTTTGCATAATTATGTTAATTGACAAAAAAAATTTGAAATTTTATGTTTATTAGTTTTTAATTATTTTGTCCTTGCGTAAATGACCACCTCATAATTAACCAATTCATTGTTCAAGATAGCTAAGGTCAATTTTTCAAATTCTAAATTCCTAATGGCTTTAATTGAAATGTCCAAACCATGGGCAAATTAATTAAGCACATTAGTGCATATTGGTCTTAATTGGTTAAAATTAATACCAAGGTGAGGCTACACGTGCAATAATTAGTTGCAAGAATATTTCTGCAATTAATTACAATAGCAGGCTATAATTGCAACCCTCATTTAATTAAGGGTCAATTAAAGGTCATTTTTGCAAATTAAGTTTTAAAGTTTCTTTTTAATTTAATTATGTATTTCTTTGACGTTGTTTTAGTTTTTTTTTTTTTTGCTATGACCAGTTACTTTGAATATAAACCTATTGTACTAAAATACTCGTTTCGCCCCTACGGGTGTATATACACATGATATACATGTATATACGCATGTAAATATATAAAAATGTTTTCAATTTAAAACAAAAAAAAAATAATGAGACTAGGTCCAACCCACAAGGGGCTGACCAGACCCAAAAAACAAGTGTTATACTTCCCTCAGTTATACACAGAAAGGAAGGGCTCATTTGCAAAGTTTGAAAAGAGGTTAGGGGTAAAATCCTAGCAACCCTATGCGCCTCTACACCTCCCTGCGCCCTTAGCCCTCCCCTCTATCCCATTGGCAGTGACGTCACGTCGGCAAGTATGGTGGATGCAAAAAAGGATGGAGCAATGAATACAAGTCCTTTTTGCTCATTTTGTATCCAAACATGATATTAAGGTACCATCCGCGTCTATTACTTTATTTTTTTTATCTATATTACAAGTTGTTAAGGTGAAATGAACCATTGATTTAATGGATCTTTTGATCTGGACTGTATAATTGTATTCAAAGTTTTAAAAAATGGTAATTTTTGGGGAAGTACCACATCGGTAATTTTGGTTTTGGGGTTCCTTTGGGGCTTCTATAAATAGAACCCCACTCTTCAAGGTTAAAGGGAGGAATTTTTTGCATTTGAAGCTTAATTAAAAAATTAAGCTTTGCAAAGGGTCAAAAATTTTGATTTTGAGTTTCTTTAAGTGAGAATCTCCAGTTTTAAAAGTTTTAAAGTTTAATTTTTTTTTGTTTGTTTGTTGTGGATGATTTTAGAGGAGGAAGAAAAGCTTTCTAGTCCATTCTTGATCTTCGGCTGCACCTAAAAAAGGTAATTCCTTATCATTTTATTGCTTTTTTTAGTTTTCCTATCTAAATTTTAGTTAAGCTGCTTTATTTGGTGCTTTAAGTAGTCTAGCAAGTTTGTTCTTACTGGTTTTAATATGTGATTAAGCTTGGGTTTTGATCCCTGTAGCCCATTGTAATGTTTTGCCTGGCTGCTTTTTGTGCTTTAAGTTTAAGCTCTGCTTAGTTTGCTAGGCTACTGATGTGTTTTAAGTCTGGATTATGATAGCTTAGTTGTATTAGTTCGTTATAGTGCTCTCTTATATATGTGGATAAATATCTATATGGATTTGTGTGTTTCATCCTATATAAATGCTGAGTGGTTCAATTGACTTATGCAGTAGATATAACATCTAATTGGTAGTTCAGTTCTGATGGTTTGGTTCTATAGATCACTACAATGCTTTCTTGTTTGAATCCTGATCTGCATGCATCATTCATTTTGTTGTGTTGGTAGTATAGAGCTGCAGTTGGTCCTGATAGTATGACTGTATGGTTCCCGTTTACCTCTTGTTTCAGCATTATCCAATAAGTAGTGTCTTAACCAGTGCCTATAATATATCTTGGGATGGTTTTTGGTATTCTATGAATCTGCAAGTTCACTAAGCCTACTGCCTACTCAGTTTTGATAATGTTTTGCATGTTTATATGTGCCAAAGGTATCATCCAACCTCTATAGGTCTGATATAGGATTGAAACTGACTCTAGAAGCATGGTCTTGATCAGTGTATCCCTTGCTTTTCCCGCCTGTGATCACCTATCTATGTGTTAAGTTATAGAAATCCTCTTAATATCTATTTAGTTTGTAATGTATTGATTAATCTAGGCCATGGTAAGATAATTATATTTTATATCAGGTTGGTGCCCTGCATTACCATAGTGTTAAATCCATGGAGTCCATAGTTCACAGGTTTGAGTCCAGATCATGTTAGTTGACTATTGCAGCCCGTATATGCTTAAAATGTGTCTGATATCTTTTTTTTTCTATTCTAAACTAGCATGATTCCTATCCCAATGTGGAAATAGGGAAATATGTGCTAAAACTTGATTTATTTGATGGAAATTGATTGCAAATGACTCATAATGAATCCTTTGAAATGAATCAACATCTATATGTAAGATATTTGTCACCCTAGTTATCTGTTGTGTGCCATTTAGAGCATTTACTTACATTTAATCTCATGACATCCAGTTTTACCTCATATATAATGGATTCAAAACTCAATAAACCTGCTTGCTGTCTTGTTTTCCCTTCTCTGATCATCGCCTGTGTGCATGTAGTTCATTTGAATGAATATTTGTTGAATAAAGTAGAAATGACAAACAGTCAACTCTATGTGTTCATGGATTATCAAATGTTCTGACTGTAAAAAGATAATAAAGGAAACCAAAGTCATTTCCCCATAATCTGGATTAAGTCCCTAAGAGTATTATTTGGAACATTGAACTTTCCTTTACTTCTGTTTGGATGTTGAAGTATGGACTATTAGGGCACTGCATTTTTTGTAATATGTGTGCCTTTCTTGTGTCCTTCTCTGCGTGCCATTCCTATTTCCTTCTCTGCATCATCTTATGTCTCTTGAAGTGTATTCTTTGGACTTGTATGAATGCATGAAAATCCTGTGGTTTGGTAGGTGTTTGCTAAATGAACATGTAGAGATAGAGTTCATTTTGAAGGTCTTATTTTAAAGGGAACTTTGCATTCTTTTTCTCTTGACCTGCTGTTGAACCTGGGTACTGAACCTCTCTCATTAAAACTCTTCTGATTCATTGAAATAGGAACTGCTCTATGGTACTGAATTTGACCTGAAATAGAGTATTCTTTTTCTTACATTTGTTTGACTTTTGAAGAATGAGTTTTTCCTTTGACACTGCCTCTGCAGACTCCTATGTGCCTTCTCCTATGTGTTTCTCTTTCTTTTTCATGCATCATCTTGTTTGCCCTCTGGAATATATTCCTTAACCTACCTTGGACCTGTGTGAATGAAATTTGCTAGTGATCCTCTTTCAATACAGCTTGATCTCAGCATATGCATGTCCTACTGAACCTCTGAATGATGCCTAGCCTTTGACTGATTGATTATGTGCCATCTTTGATCCGTGTACAAAATTTTGGGCATGCAGCTGTGCTTATATAGATCAGTATTTCCTTGACATGTTTCTGCTTGCTGCATGTTATGTCAGGTGTTTCATTTGCCATATTTGTTACTTTCCTATGCTTTTCTTTTGTACTCTTTTGCCTAAATGTCACCCTAGTCAATGCTATAACCATGAGGGGCTTCTCTTCTTTTCCTTTGTGGCTACAAATGAGATACTACTTTCAGGGACCAAATATCTATCTTGTGTTGTACATTGTGTGTTGTCTCAGTCCTGAAATTTGAACTCTTTGGATCACACACCTTCACCTTCTGTTTCACATCATCTGAACCATTGGAAATTATTCTAATTCTGTTACTCTATGGGTTGTTTTATTGAGTGCCATGTTCGTTGTACCTCCAGAGACATTGGGCTTTTGTTTCTCCTATTTCTGACTTTGTGTTTGTTTTCCTCTCCTACACTTTAAAAATAGAAATGCTTAACCGCTTTGCCTAGCTAAGATCTGACTATACACTGTCATCCTTACTATTTTGAGTAATTTTCTTTGTTTATATCACGACCCAGCCAGAGGGTCATGACGGGCACCGGAGCTAACATACCAATCACCTCTAAGCATACATCTCATAATCATTTCTGGGTGGACCATATAGATATCTCATGGATAGCATAATCTGTAAAGACATATATCACAACATAGCGGCACATCTCTATATAATCCTTAACAACTATACCCATCATCACCAGCCGACAAGGTTACTAAAATATTTTACAACAATATGAACCAGTAGGGCTATGAAACATCTAACTGTACACACATGTATATGAGCCTCTACATAGAATAGAAGTGACCATAAAGACCAATACCAATAGACTGCAACTCTGAAGTAAGCGGAGTACTCCTGAGAACCCGCTGATAAAGCACCTACGGATCTAATCCGTCACTCTGCCTACGTGTGCGCATGAGCACAGCGTCCACAAACAAAAGGACGTTAGTACGAATAATGTACTGAGTATGTAAGGCATTAATAACAACATAACAAGAGATACAGAACATAACATGAGATAAGGATAACCTGTACATCTTATTGCCTCGTAAGGCGGATATCATGAATGCCTAGCTTTTTTAAAGAAAACACTTTTCATGCATATCAAACTTAATATCATCATTAGCCCGCGTTCGGGCCTCCTGTGTCCGGGGTAACCATCACACGCTGCCAACTAGTGGTGCTGCCTGGCCATATAGGCACGGTGTTATTAACCTCCGATTTATATTATGGAGCAATCATCATCGCTATATCTCACCTTAAAGGAACAATTATCATAAGGTGAGATCAACAACAATGAATAAAATCAAGAAATTCATGAAATAAACTCAATAATCTCATAATAGCCCTTTTACAGAGTTCTAGAGTCGGTTGGCACCGACCTAGAATTTTTAGGTACTGTAGCGGCGTGTCACTCGCTGTAGCTGCGTGTGTCGTGCTCTGTAGCTCTGCGTTTCTACTCTATGAACCTGACTTGTAACGTCCATAATTCTCTACTCTGATTTTGTATCGATGAGCGGTTTGTTGCGTTGGAAACTAGACTTCATGAACTTCAATTTAGGTTTGTGCTTTACTTCAAAACTACTCATATACTAAAAGTTATTATTTCCCCAAATTGGCTCATACTTTGTTGTTCAAAGTAACGCTCATCTTTTTCCAAAGTCATACTAACTCAACTCCTTCCAGTCAATTCCTTATAGGACCTTCCGAAATTCCTCATATGCATCCTTTACTCATAAAATATACTTAATAACGCTTCGTCCCTTATACTCCAAAGTTATTTTACTTAGCCATAGTTCAACATACGTACACTCAAATTTGATAAGTGCTTCTCCACAAGTGCAGGGTGTAACATCCTTCCCCCCTTAAAAACATTTATCCTCGAATGTTGTAGCTTGCGAGCTTACGATTTTATCATTGATTCCTTGCAATGATTGTCCTCCCTTAGACTCTGATCTTCATATTCCTATACTAGGGGCGCATCAGTCTTTTCTTATATTCTCCTAACTATTTGTCGAACACATCCATTAGTTTCATATCCTCATGTCCTCATGTATGTAACCGGTGGTCAACTGATATCCAACTATCGTCCTGTTCTCATTAAGATGATCTTGGCTCATGATCGCTACGGCTCTCTGCCGATCTTAAAAGTATTCTTAATTGTTGTATCCTTTTGACTTCCTCTTATTTCTCTGTTAGTAGACAACTCTCTTGTTCAGATGTAGCAGTTTTCCTTGCTTACTTATCTGGATGTTAGTTTGAGTTATCCATCTAGTACGAATTGATCCTATATACATACAATATCATCTCTTTCTAACTTCCTTAGATGGATTCCTTACTAGGTCCTCGGGAGAATTTTCATCGTTGTCCCACCTGTAGTAGCGCTGAATAATCTACAATAGTATTTTCCTACTAACGTCTTATTATCCTCAGTGATTACCTTTTCTCGGGTTCTCCATCGTATACACACTAAAATACAACTTCCTTTGAATGCGAGTATGATTCCCTCCTTAATTCCTTGGCTCTCTTATACTAGTAACTAATTGAGACTTAAACTAACCTCCATTCTTCTTCGGCTTCGTATAGTCATCCTTGCACCATTCTATTGGACATTTCATCACGGCAGTTGTTTATATGGTTCTATGTCATACACTTTCACAATTGATATAACCGGCAACATGAAATTTCATGACTTACGAGGTACTTCCTAATTTCAGGCAGTACTGTTGTCTTGCTATCCTTAGGCACACTATCTTTCTCTCCTTTGAAGATCATTGAACTTCCTATAATTTTTTTCCTCTTTTTTAAAACTTCATCTCTTCTCGTGCTAAAATTTCTTTTTAGGAATTCCGACTATCTCTTATTCTTATCCCTGGTCAGCTTGCAGGCCCTTCTTACACCTCCTTCTACCTATTGGGGTACGTTACAGCATATTTATTTGTAACTAAAATATCTCCGGTGCAAGCGATTCGAATCCTAGCCCGAAAACACGGTGTATCGTACTGATGAAACATATTCTCTTTGATTCATTAGACCTTCACCCTATTGTCACACTTCCTTTTCCATATTTTCGCCATGATATACTTGCATTTAATCCATTCTCACTTTTCTTTAGCACATTCTTGACATATCGGTTCATCTCGAATTTTGGCTACTTCAATCCAGTATATTTCCCTCTTTTGAGCTTGGGAATATTGTAGTTCATCTTAGAACTGAATTTGTTCTTCCCCGGTTTTAAAGGATATTCTCATCTACCAGTAAAATTCGAGTATTAACAATTTTTGGTAGTCATCTGGTTGACCCTAACGATTCTTCAGCTCCTCTACTCCATATAATACCAGAGTTCCTTTCATCGCATGGTTTAACTCATTTCCTTTTTGCTATCAGGGTTTTTATATCGAGTCAAAATGTTTATACATACCGGATACAATATAAACGCTTTCTTTAGTGTCCGACTATACAACACTCCTTCAGCCATAGTTTTCCTCCCCAGCCACCATTTCACTAAAATTCTTGAGATTTTTCTTGCTCTTCTTCTCCTAACATCCTAATATTATTAATCTTATGTATACATATTTCTCATTTTCTCTAATATTGATGCATCATGATTATTCTAAGTTAGCATTCGGAGAAAACAATATCAATATGCCCTATAGCACTTGCTACCTTAACTTCGATACTTAGCACAATCAATACCTTTAACATATCGTAAGATCGATCATAAGGGCACACCTAATACTTAATGGGGCCACACATAACTTATCATTTACATCGCTTATCAATACTTCACCTACGAAATTTCCTAATGCTATTTAAAAATGCCTTGAATCTGTGGCTTTAATACATCTCCCCCTCTTTTTGCCTAGCTAGCCAGACTTATACCTCGCGATCATTTTGAAATTCTAATCTTAAAGCTCACATGCTCCTAATTTCCCTCGGGGCTATTCTAGTTTCTCATATTCTTCTTTTTCGATGTCTAAATCTATAGGTCTTTCTAGCATATCTTTCTACATCCTAACTGTAAAACCTAACGATATAACATTACTAAAAAATCTTTACTCGTACTTGTACCCTGTCTCTTTGTCTAAAATAATCAACCTCGCATCCTTTACTTTCCTGCAATAGCCGAGTCAATCCTTGTAGTATTTTATCTTCACTTGTACACCTACTCTCTTCTCTTCCTATACATAAACTGACATCGCACCTAATTTCCCTATCGTCAAATAACCTTCACCACACCCGCCTGAAAAAAATTGAGGTGAAGCCGTCTTATAAGGATTAGTTAGAAATACACCATATATTCCTAAGATTGATACAATCTCTACTTCCTTCGTCGGGCAAGCAACATCACATTTAGAATTTATATAAACAATCCAGAAAACAATAATAGTTGCAATCCAACTTACCTAACCATTTCTCATTCTTGAGTTCAAGGTCTTCATTAATACCCGAAGTAACTTGGCCACAGTGATTCTCAGAATAGTACCAACTATCAAATACTCAGAATCCCCTTGAAGTCGAATGACTGGTGACTTCTGAATCCCAATGTAAACTCACTTCATATAGGAAAGTTCGATAAAATGAATATGTGTGCCTGTCATCAACCCGTCCCGATCTTATGTATATATATAAACTTCTCGAGTAAAACTTTCCCCTACTCATTAACTTTCTTGCCCATATCAATATCTTTTTGTTGTCTTTTACTCACCAATCCATAAATCGTACTACTGCATTTGAATTATGAATGTCAACTTTCTTTATATCTTCAATAAATCTCAATTCTCCAAAATCTCGAATGCAACCCATTCCGGTTCCTTTAATTACTAATCATTTTTCCCCTCCAGGGTTCTTCCCTTAAATTAAATTAATATCATTCTAAATTGTCTCTTTGACAGCGTCTCATAATTGTTCATTCAATCATGACTTACCAAACATCCGATTGTCACATTTTCCCTTCATTATTTCTCGATAGCATAGACATTCAAACAATTCAATTTGTAAAAATTTCGGTAGAGTTTCCTCTATACTTCTTACTACCTCATTCCTGCACACAGCCCAGAGAACACATTTGATCTCTCACAGGGCGATGACAAATACCCGTAACATCTAGCTCAAGTTCTTATATCAAAATCTATCACTATCAATAAGGCAGGAAACATACCTTTCGGAGTATCAACTTCAATTCTCATCAATTACCTCATAGCGGCATAATCAATTGCTTATCCACAATCAAAACATTTAGGGATAGAATGAGGGACATTACATCCTATAATTTAGCACTACGGCACGATCTAAGATGAGAAGGAAGGGTCAATGGTTCCTAAATGCCCTGCAGCCTCTTGTTTATAAGGGTGGCGCGCTTCACACCCATAAACAAGACTCTACTAGACACGGCTCGTAGACACTCCCTAGGACGAACTGCTCTGATACCACTTTTTGTCACGACCCAGCCAGAGGGCCATGACGGGCACCCGGAGCTAACATACCGAGCACCTCTAAGCATACATCTCATAATCATTTCTGGGTGGACCATAAAGATAGCTCATGGGTATCAGTAAGGAAATATATCACAACATAACGGCACATCTCTATATGATGCTCAACAACTATGCCCATCATCACCAGCCGATAAAGTTACTAACATATTTTACAACATTATGGACCAGTAGGGTTATGAAATGTCTAACTTTACACACAAGTCTACGAGCCTCTACACAGAATATAAGTGACCATAAAGACCAATACTAATAGACTGCAACTCCGAAGTAAGTGAAGTGCTCCTGAGAATATGCTAATAAAGCACCTACGGATCAGATCCATTTCCCTGCCTACCTGTGGGCATGAGCACAGTGTCCACAAACAAAAGGACGTCAGTACTAATAATGTACTGAGTATGTAAGGCATGAATAACAACATAACAAGAGATACAAAACATAACATGAGTCAAGGATAACCTGTACATCTGATTGCCTCGTAAGGCGGATATCATGCATGCTTAGCTTTTTAAATAAAACACTTTTCATGCATATCAAGCATAATATCACAATTAGCTCGTGTTCGGGCCTCCCGCGTCCGAGGTAACCATCACACGCCGCCCCCTAGTGGTGCTGCCCAGCCATATAGGCACGGTGTTATTATCATTATCTATAACCCACCCACCGTAGTGGTGCTGCCTGGCCATATAGGCATGGTGTGAGAAAATACATACATATACATCAAGCACGCATGAGAGCCCAACTAAAACCTACAACTCTTCGGAGTGATGTAAGGTGAGTAACATCCGATTTATATTATGGAGTAATTATCATCGCTATACCTCACCTTGAATGAACACTTATCATAAGGTGAGATCAACAACAATGAATAAAATCAAGAAATTCATGAAATAAACTCAATAATCTCATAATAAGATCAAGACTGTAAACTTTGGAATCTCTAGAAATGGCATCATCATCATCATCATTATCATCATAAAAAACATCTATCTTTGGCCTCATAAGAACTTTGAGAATCACAAACTTCTATCTTTTTGGGAATAAGGATGTTATGGAAAGTATGTGTGGATTCATAAGAAAAGAATCATGCCTTTAGAAAGAAAGGGAGAGCCTTAACATACCTTTTCGGTTGCCTTAACTTTAACTACTTAACTCTTGTCCTCCCAAGCTCGTAAATCTACATTCAAGAGAATTCATACTGTTGTTAGGCTTATCGTCATATGCTTGTCTTAAGCCTTCAAATTAAATCCTCTTAGAATCTGCTGGAATTCAGGCAGCATCTCCCCTATATCTTCTACTCCCTCCAACTTCAAAACAACTCCCAAAGCACAATAAAACATCAACAATTCCATAATCAAAAGATTACATTCAAACTATACTCAATTCAATCCCAAAACTTCTTTTCATAATCATTCCATAACAACAACTTCATACAAACCCTTATACACTCGTATACGACAATTCCTTAACATCATTATTATCCTCATAACAAGATCATGCTCAAAACATACTAATAATTATAACTCAAGTTAATTCACAACTCAAAATATCATAAAATGCATATTTGAACTTTTCCTTCAATTTTCTCCTCTTCAAATCTTAACATAATTACCAACAAACTCATAAACATGAAACTAAGATGAAATCTTACCTCAAAATTCAAGAACACTTCAATTCCATAGTTACTCCACCTTAAAATACTCACCCAAACATCTTCAAGTAGAGGAGACAAGTGTAGACCTCACTTGGAACCCTTAAACACTTTAATCTGCACTTTGATCGTTGGTTTGGGCTTGGAAATACGTTGGAATATGTTTGGAGAGGTTTCTAGGACTTCCTAGGACTTGGGGCTACGTTAAAAATGAAATAAAAACGATCAAAATTGTCATATAGACTTGTAGGAATATATATGCATGTTGTGGAAGTTGGTGGAATGTTCTAGAGGATTTGGGATAAGTTTAGGGGTGTTTGGATGAAAAAACAAGGGGAAAACCCCTTTTATGGAGTTCTATAGTCGTTTGGCACCGACTTATAATTTTTGGGTACTCTGTAGCTGCGTGTTTCTGCTCTGCGAGCTTCACTTGTAACGTTCATAATTCTCTACTTCGACGTTATATCGACGAGCGGTTTGTTGCGTTGGAAACTAGACTTCATGAACTTCAATTTAGGATTTCCTTTATTTCAAAACTACTCATATACTAAAAGATATTCTTTCCCGAAATTGGCTCATACTTTGTTGTTCAAAGTAACGCTCATTTTTTTCCAAAGTCATACTAACTCAACTCCTTCCACTCAATTCCTTATAGGACCTTTTGGAATTCATCATATGCATCCTTTACTCATAAAATATACTTGATAATGCTCCGTCCCTTATACTCCAAAGTTGTTTTACTTAGCTATAGTTCAACATACTTATGCTCAAAATTGATAAGTGCTTCTCCGCAAGTACGGGGTGTAACAGTTTAACACTCATGACCAGACTTGATTCAGTTGTGGACTTAGTTTTATGCCTAATATGTGTGTGTCATGCTAATTGGCCGTCTCCTCTTTCCTTTCTGGAAATCCTATATGTTCAATACTCTTTTGAATGTTTGTTGTTGTTATTTGAATTATCTTGAGTTTCTGAGTTCTGTGCTCTCCCTTTTCCCATTTTGGACATGTTGTTTTGAGATGGACCATGGTAGTTTGGGGTCATCCAAGCCTTTTCCGGTGTTAGCCATGCCTAGGGTTCTCAGAAACCTCTTAGAACTTGTGCGACATCGGGAATACAAGGCAAGGACCCAGTCCCCATGCCATTTGAAGTCTCTATTCAACAAATTATCCAGTTTAAAGACAAGGATGGGATAAGTGCAGGATTCATATGATTTATTTTTTATAACGTACATGTTTGGTTTAATTATTAGTGTGATAAGTGCAGTAATTATAAACTAACCGGGTTCCCTCTTTCTTATCTTCACTTGCATGACCACTCGGGTTTGGGCAGCCTACCAAGGCCCAAGAGGACTTTTATTTAAAAAAATGGAGATAATTTAGTCCGTGAAGATAAATAGCGAGGCGCACAGAAGGCCCATCCATGGGTGAAAATGGCTAACTAGGGGCTTGGTACACCCCTCGTCTACCTCTACTCTATTATTCATTTCATGTTTATTTGTTTTAAGTCAATGTATTTGTAAAAGCTATATTAAACTCATATTCTAGTGGAACCTTATATTTTAAACTAGCCGTCTTAGGATAACGGTTCTTATGCCGTTTAGAAAACTTTAGGTCCCCGAACGAATTTTCAAAACCGCGATCAAATTCGGCGTTTTTAAACTAAGTATAAACTGGACTTAAAAAACTGGTTTTCCTTAAGTATAATAAGCACAAACGAGTTTTCTTTGAAAACCCTTAAAATGGCATAACACTGTTTGGTATTAATAATTTCAAATTGGTTATCTCAAACTTGGCAACTCTTTCCCTTTAAATTCTTGAACATATAGATTCACTCATTTTTTTCAAGTCTTTTAAAAAGAGGGACTCTACATGATGGCTTAAACAAACAGAATTTTTGGCCAAAACCCACATATATCCTTTAAGGAAACATTCGATACACCTAGGTTATAAAAATTAAGAATGCTAAACCCTTTTAATAAATTCTGAACTCAATTTTTAACTGAATTAGATTCTGTTTTGACCAAAAACAGGACTCGCACTCTTTTTCTAAAATTAAACCAGTCTGGGACTTGTATTTTTATTGGGTCATGAAAGGGACAAAAAGACAAGTTTATAAAGTTGAGATACTCTGCCTCTAAATGTATGAAGCGCTTTTGTACAAGCAAAATTAAACCATCGTAATGTAAAGAGTTCCGGATAAGGCTGAAACGTACCAAAACGGATTAACCCGAACAGAAGCATGAGTATGGCATGAACTTTAAAAAACTCAAAACGCTCTTCTTACACTTCATTTATAAACAAAATATACTCCTTTTACATAAAAGGGGACTATTTATAAACAAATATCATAAAATCAAAAACTATTATACCCTGTATGTAAAGAGGATATACTCTAATATTTCAAAATGATATGCAAACTTACAAAAAGACAGCCTTTGCTAAATGCGGGAAATAAACACAAAATAAGCAGTTCATGCAAATACTTAATACACTGGAATTCGAAGGTCTACCGTATAGTACGGATCCTTAATACTGGGGCGCCTAACACCATCCCCAGGGGATCATCATAACTCTGGATTACGAAGGATTTTTCACTGTATTTAAATAAACCCTTCAAAACTAGTTTCCCTAATTTCTGAAAAATTAGGTGGCGACTCTTTTAAAACAAAGTCTGAAAGAGCACCACCAAGTTCTTAATAGCTTTTATGCATCCGCATAAAAAGGGAGTCGTTATAAGGCCCCCATTGGCAATTAATATGAACTTGGGGGATGATGGAGTCATCAATCAAAGAAACAATACCTTCCACAGACTCAAATTGAAGGTTGGCACGAAAATCCCTCTTAAAGTTAAAATTGGAAGGAATAATGTCAGACGGAAGGGAACCCAAGTCTACCATTCGAGTAGTAGCAAAAGATAAAGGTCGGCGACAAGTGGAGACCGCCAAAATTGCCCCTATCCCCTCTCGCATACTTGAAAGAGTAAGGTCAAAAGATGAAGATGGAGATGAAGATGTGGAGAAAGAAGACATTGCAAAAGAAAAGGTTTAGAAGGTAGCGATGTAGGGTTTGCACAAAGATGATGAATGAGAGTAAGGATGGGGAATATGGGCGTGATCACCCACTTAAATAGCCAGCAGAAGTAATCATTAGCTTCAGGGAACGAAGCAGCATGCCCTGTTAGTGAAACATCAATCGGCATCATTGAAAGAGTGTCGTCGATTGAGTGACCGGGTGCATTAAGTGCCTGCCTGATGAAGCATCTGACCTAGGGAAAGGATGCAGCATCTCTATTCCCAAGAAATATTTGGGGAAAAGAGCGAACCCTTCCACTTATTGGGCTCATGAAATAAAGGGCCCGAAAAGTGGGGGACTATCGGTATTGGGTAAAAGCTGACATTGGGCGAGTTGGCATACCCGGAGGCTATAGCGACTCAGGGACATATTACATCTGTCTCCCATTTCAGTCAAATCCCATCACATCCACCCACTCAAATCAGAGAGCCATAGTGCACGTAGGCATGGTGACGTCTGCACAGTATTGTCATCATGACCTGTCGGATAGGATAGCCTAGTTTAGGCCTATATAAACAAAAGGTTGAGTAAGAAGGAGGGGGGAGAGATATCTGGGACTTGCCCTATCACATTGTAACAATATCATATAATCATGAATGAGAAAATTCATGGAATTTGGTCCGGAAACACTCTTGACATCATTTTTCTGTTATTCTTATTACTTATTTTGCATGTTTATGCTAGCCATTGCTCCGAACTGGGCTCACAGATAAAATCCTCGGGATCAGATACATCCCACTTGTCTTCAAACCTTTGGAAAACAAATCTCTTCTTATTTTTTGGTTAAATCCGATTTTACCAGAAAACAGATTCCATTTTTTCTTTGGAACTCTCTTTAAATTTAGATATGGTAGGACTCAATTTCCATAACTATTTCTAACAAGAAAAGCATAGGAATGATTCTGCTTACTTCCTAAAGCAATATCTTGAAAACAACCTCATACAAAAAGCTAAGGTCACTCAACCTTAGAGCCTAACTAATTTGTAGGAGAAAAAAGATTGTTAATAGTTTATAAAAATAAAAAGCCAAATTTCATTTACAGAGCATCAAAGTACTTAAGAGATGTTCAAAAAACATAGTGTTTGTATAGCTTAATTCAAGGTCTACAGGATACTTTCAGTTCTTAGAGATCTCAAAAAATATCAACATAACCATTAAGGAAGAAAATATATGGAATACTGATTATCTCATGATTAGGTCGTTGATTTAGTCAATTAAATCTTAGCCATTAATTTTAACCAATGTCATATGTCCCTAATACAAGCTAGAACTTGGGAAAAATAGAGAGGAGCCGGATCCAAATAACGAATCCTTCCATGACTAATCTCTGCATTTATACGAATAAGCATAACTAATAACAGCATAATTATAACTAGTATCCAAATGACAAGTACTGTTTAGAACACAAATACGTGATACTCCGAGTAGGTTGTTGTAGCTCTTAAGCTGTGGCCTGCAAGTTCACTCGAACACAATAGAGATCGATATACATGTGAAAACTCAATAAAATTTCAATACATATTATTTTTGAACCCATATATTTAAAAGTTCCATAAGTTAATAAATTCTAACAATCTTAAAAGTCGACTATATAAATTTTGAATCCGACTCTAAGTGTGGGTGTATATGATGTTAGGTGTATTTATTCGCCCAACCGCTGTATTTTTTCAATAGTTATATCTTGTTCCGAGGACTAAACACATTAAATACACCTAACTAACTTTGAATTTGCAATATCAAACTAATATGTGCGTTAGTGTTGAATGTAGGATCTTTACGGAGAACAACGCCTAAGAATTTGCTAAGAGTGGAACCCGCAAGGACCTCGCTAGGCGAAGCCCAAAGCCAGGTCTATTCTCACCATAAGGCTCACTCAACAAAGACAAGGAAGAAGTTGGAAAACAGAAGGAAATGTGGCTAAGCATTGGAAGCAATAGGGACCTCGCTCAAGGTACAAGATGCATTCTCTATAAGGCTTGCTCAGCGAGATGAAAAGGAAAAAGATGCAAAGTTGGGAAATTTCACCAAGACCAGTAAAGAATAAGGCTTGGCTCAACGAGGTCCAAAGAGAGGCCCAGCCTCGCCCTCAAGATCGCTCATTGAGCCATGCGGAGGTGACATGAATGTTTTCTAAGTCTTGATGCATTTTGAATGGGCATTGGAGGATTATTTTCCAACATCATAAATAGACCCCTAGGTTGTTTAGTAAGGGGTTCAGACATTTTATTACGCAGAGAGTAAAGAGTAAGGCTATTTATCGTAGGGTTACAAAAGTCAATGAAAGTGAATGCGCAACATGATTATGAAATGTGTCGTAACCCTGAAATACTCTTCTATTTGTATTAAATTCAAGCTTTAAAGAAACGTTTGTGACAAAATGTTAGCATACTTAATTTGTCTTTTATTTTCGGCATTAGATTACAAAAACAAATAGTCCTTTTTTAAAGTACTTGCGTAAGTAGTAGTAATAGTGCATTGTAATTCAACCATTGATCCTAAGTCTCTGTGGGTACAATATTCGACTTTTACAAGTTACTATATTACTTGGTGACCACGTGCGCTTTCTTGTGCATTTGGGAGCAACAATATACATAAGAATTGAAAGTTGTTGGATGGTCATGCCCCTTGTTAAGTTGAAATTTTGAATCCAACTCTAAGGGTGAGTGTGTATATTTGAAATCATGGATTTGAAATCAAATATGTTGTTGGAGGAAATCCTTCATTTGTGGAGGACATGAAGGTATCCTTGTTTTATCATCATATCTAACAAATTCTCTGTGTAATTTTAGCTTGACTAATTAACTTAATTGCTTTGAGAAAATGTAGGTTTCTCAAGGAGATAATTTGAACGGGCACTATGGTTGTTGTGCTTTTGTCATTGTCAACGCTTTTTTAAATGCCATACTTACTATTAATTTCATTGGTCCAGGTTCCGTTATCCTATTTCCTCACTGGATTTCAAGATGGATTTGGACATTTCATCTACTTTGCTCTTGTCCTTTTCACGGCCAGCATCATGTTAGTCAAGAGCCTAATGATCAATGTTGCAGCAATCGTGCAAAATTTCTTCGTGGGCATTGTGGTGGGCGTAGGAACATAAGGATGGATGATATTAAATGATAATTCCTTTCAGATACCTAATGAGTTGCCTTAATCAATCTGCACGTACCCATTATACTACCTTTCGTGGCCACAATTATGCTTACCAGGGGGAGTTAGCTAGAAGGCCACTTTCAAATCTTATTTAGGAAACAAGCCACAAGTCACAAAAAAATTAGGGGCAGGGCCACCATTTATGACGTCAACATTGTCAACCCCACCAGTTGTCAACCCTAGCCCCAAAGTTTTGGAAAATAAATTTTGGCCCCCAACCCCCAACATTTTAATTACTCCAAAAAGAAAAATAAAAACTAAATATTTCCCTCCAAAAGCTCCCAATTTGTCCATTTTTCAGATTTCATTTCTGGTGAAAATTATGGCTTTTCATCGGAAAATCAGTACCCAACGACTCAAAGCTTCACTATTTCAACCATTCAAACTAAATTCTCACAGAAATTGTTGAAGAGGGCAACTCCATAATTGTAAAATCTCACTTTTTCGGTGAAACTTTCGGCCTCATTCCGGCATTGGAGTTTATTTTGGGAATACAAATTCTCTTGTGGACTCAATTCTCTATTCAAATACCTTAGTTCATAACTAGTAAGAGCTTTATCCCTACTATGTCGTGTTCTGAATCAGGCATTGTTCGCGGGCCAGTCATAGACCACAGTAATAGACCACAGTCATCGACCACACATAGACCGTAATCATAGTCTATTATAGATTTATTATGGCGTCGATTTTAGAATATATTATAGTAGGTGGTGATTACATGGGTGAATGGGTGGAGACCCTAAAATGTTGGAATTGGATTTTTATGACCAAGGTGACAGTGTCGATTGTCATGCGTCACAATGGTACATTTAATGATTTGGTTACGAGCGTAATGGAAAGCACGGAGCTAAATTGTGACCCCCAACGACCTGTGCATTAGTTATATGATTAATGCTCTGCCAACTAGGGGAACAATTGATCCTTTTTTCATAACGAAAGATAGGCAGGTGGGATTGTACATGCTTGATGTTGCTGCTGATGGATCTAGGCCTGTTTTAAGAACAAATGTTGTCTAGAGGTCTCAAGAAGCTTTTACTTCAGCTACACCAACCCCACCTCCACCACATCCACAGCCGCAGCCGACGACAATTCAATACAGCATCAGGCCATGGGTGATAATTTAATGGATTTAGATGATCCTGATAGTGATGATGAAGAATGTGATGGAGGCGATGGGGTTATGGGCAGCCAAGTGGCTCACAAAGCAACCATAACTTCGATGATGGAACCAGTTTTTACTATTGGCAAACATTCGAGAGCAAGGAGTATTTAAAGTTTTTATTGAAGAAAGCTGCAATAAAGACCCCGTTCTGTTTTAAACCGAAAAAGTGTAATAACAAATATTATAAGGTGGAATGCACACCTCCTAATTGTGGTTGGATGTTGCGGGCTAATAAGTACGATAACTCGTAAAGTTTTCACATTTACAAGTACGTTAGTGATCACACTTGTGAGGTTGAACATATTACGAGAACTCATAAGCATGCCTCGTTAGTTGTCATTGCATCAATCTTGATGAATGACTATATTGACAATAAAGGGCCAACGACACAAGAAATCCAGAGGATGGTTTTCAGTGAGTTTCATTATAAACCATGCTACTAGAAGTGTTAGAATACAAGTGTACTGGCTAAGAAAAAAGTTAGAGGGACACCGGAGCACAGGTGTGGCTGCTTACTAGCTTATTCTTACATGGTTGAAAATCTAAATCCGGGTTCCAGAATTTGCATTAGACTTGATGATGCGAACAGGTTTAAATATTACTTCTTAGTTTACGCAGCTTGCATTCGAGAATATACCCACATGCGAAAGGTTATTGTTGTTGATGGCACACATTTATATGGCAAGTATGAGGGTGTGTTGTTGTCTGCCATCACACAAGATACTTAGAATCATATCTATGCAATTGCATTTTGCATGGTGTAAGGAGTGTGATAAATATTTGACCTGCTTCTTCGAGCAGCTGAAATATATAATTGCCGATGAACCAGACTTATGCGTCATCTCTGATAGGCACAAGAGCATAGCCAATGGTGTTTCTAGAATCTTTGAGCATGCTCATCATGGACTTTGCATGAAGCATCTTGGTGATAACCTTCGTAAAAATTTCCAATGTGGAGAATGTCTTCATGTATACTATGATGCAGCAAAGGCATATGGTTACCAGGAGTTCAGTGACCATTTTTAGCAATTCAGGGATAAATGCCCCAAAGCAGCTATTGCCTCGAGTTTGATATTGGATTTTTCAAGGGGAGCAGGGCATATTTTCCGGCAAATAGGTACGATGCGCTGACCACACATTGCTGAGTCGCTAAACTCAATGTTGAAGGATCAGAGAGTATACCCCATGATTACCTTATTCACTTCTATTTCTAGGATGTTTGTTGAAATTTTCAGATTGAGGCGTGCAAAAATCAACGGTTCAATCAATGTATTTGTGTTGTCAGCTTAAATGACGATAAAGGAAAAGATGAATAAGGGCGACTCTTTGTTTTTCAATAATATAAATAGGGAGGCCAAAGAGTTCACCGTTGTTGGCAGTGGCCCAACTGCAAAAGTCAATCTACTGAATAGAACATGTTCTTGTAGAGAGTATGAACTAGTGAAATTACTGTGCGCTCACGCGATGGCAGCATTGAGATTGAAGTACGGAGCTAATTATGATTCAAGCATCTATGAATATTCTTCACCTATGTATAAAATTTAATCTTACTTTCTTGCATTTTCTGAAACTATTTATGTAGTCCCTCCAGGGTCAGAATGGGTTTTATAACTGAAGTATGCAGGCATGTACAATCTTCCACCATTGTACGAGCCCAAACTTGGAATAAAGAGAATTAAGCGTATTCCTGGCATCGTGGAATCTTTCATGTCCAAGGGAAGCAGTAAAGGGAAGAGAAACAAGTGCTTAATTTGCAAGGGAAGTGGCCACAAGAAAACAACGTGGAGCATCCCACTTGATTGCTTTTCATTTCAATGTATTTTTGTTGTATTTTGAATATTAGCCTCTATTTTTCTTGTTCCATATTAATCAACTTGCTTTAGTCTATCATAGAAAAGAATTGGCTTATAATGTACCAAAATGTTGGTCTATAATAAACACAATTGCCCATTTCCAATCGACCTATAGGCAGTCTATAACCGCGACGCAAAACCCTTATTCATCATGAACTCTGAAACGTAATAATTAAGTTTTTAAAAAGCTGTAGAATTACATCTAATCACTCTAATGTGAAACGCTACATCCATTCGCTACCCACGCATTGATCATCCATTAGGGTATGTTTCACTTACCCGATGAGACAGTCTGTATATTATCTCTTCTCTTTCTATTATCTCTTCTCACATTTGAAATACACCCAAACTCGAACTCCATCAAAATACCTTCAACTTTCCAATGGCTAGAAGAATCAGAGGTTGTGCAGCAAGACACCTACACTTCAAAACACCATCACCAGACCTCCTCCTTCTCTGGAATAATTTTGAGAGGCTCTTCAGGGGCCTCGGAGAAGATAGAGAGAGGATTGGATAGGCTCTCCGCAGGATCATGCACCCTTTGCGTTTGATCTTGCAAATGAGCAATGTTGACGCTGAAGCCATCACCAGCCCCCTTGCAACCCCATAGTTTTCCCCTTTTTTAGGGTTTAGTCTATTAGTTTAGTTTCATTTCAATGTAAGTTTTTTGCAAAGCTTTCAGTTATGAAAGTAGTAGATGAAAGCTTTTGGACAATTGTAGACCATTTCAGTCGATGATAAACTAGAGAAATAAAGTCGACTAGTGTAGACTGTTGAAGCATGCAATATTTGCACTAGTGTAACAAACAAAAAAAATGAAACCCAATCCCAAACCCCAAATTGTCTAAAAAAGCCATAAATAAATAAAATAAAATACTTGATACTACTTAAAAATTATAGTAACACTTTAATACATCATCTGAGAGTTTCCATCCATTGAACACGTGATCAAAAGAGTTTAGGGCAAGTAATGGTACTTAAAAGGACAATATTTGTTTAAACAAACCATAAATAAAATAAAAGTCTTGATTCTACTTATACATTATAATAACACTTTAATACATCATATGAGAGTCCTCATCTATTGAAAACGTGATCAAAAGAGTTTTAGGCCAAGTAAAGGTACTTAAAAAAATATATTTGTCTGAAAAAGCCATAATAAATAAAATAGAATAAAAGTCTTGATGCTACTTAAATATAATAATAACACTTTAACACATCATATGAGAGTCCCAATCCACTGAAAACATGCTCAAAAGATTTTTAGGACAAGTAATGGTTGTACTTAGAACAAGGTTATGCTTTGAGAATAATAACTTGTTGTCAGACTAATTAGATAGTAGCATTATGATTATCAGTACTTGGCCTAAAACTATTTTGATATGAATTTGGACTCTCATATGATGTATTTAAGTGTTATTATAATGTTTAAGTAGCATCAAGACAGTTATTTTATTTTATTTTAGTTATTTATGGTTTTTTCAGACAAATATTGCCTTTTAAGTACCATTACTTGTCCTAAAATATTTTGATCATGTGTTAAATGGATGGGGACTAAATTATGATGTATTAAAGTGTTATCATAATTTTTAATTAGCATAAATACTTTTATTTTATTTTATTTTATTTATTTATTACCTTTTTAGACAAATATTGTCCTTTTAAGTACGATTACGTATCCTAAAACTCTTTTGATCATGTGTTAAATGGATGGGAACTCTTATATGATGTATTAAAGTGTTATTATAATATTTAAGTAGCATCTATACTTTTATTTTATTTTTATTTATTTATTTATGGATTTTTAGACATATATTTCCTTTGATATCTGTTTAAAAAAGCCATAATAAATAAAATAAAATAAAATTCTTGATGCTACTTAAACATTATGATAATACTTTAATACATCATATGAGATTCACCATCTATTGAACACATGATCAAAAAAATTTTAGGACAAGTAATGATACTTAAAAGGACAATATTTGTCTAAAACAACCATAAATAAATAAAATAAGATAAAATAAAAGTCTTGATGCTACTTAAACTTTATAATAACACTTAAATAAATCATATGAGAGTCTGCACCCATTGAAAACATGATCAAAAGATTTTCAGAATAAGTAATGGTTTTACTTAGAACAAGGTTATGCTTTGAGAACAACACATTGTTAGACTAATAAGATAGTAGTGTCATGATTATCATTATTTGTCCTAAAACTCTTTTGATATGAATGTAGACTCTCATATGATGTATTTTAGTTCTATTATAATGTTTAAGTAGCATCAAGACTTTTATTTTATTTTATTTTAGTTATTTATGGCTTTTTTAGACAAATATTGTCTTTTAAGTACCATTACTTGTCCTAAAATATTTTGATCATGTGTTAAATGTATGGGGACTCTCATATGATATATTAAAGTGTTATTATAATTTTTAAGTAGCATTAAGACTTTTATTTTATTTATTTATGACTTTTTTAGACAAATATTGTTCTTTTAAGTACAATAACTTGTCGTGAAACTCTTTTGATCATGTGTTCAATGGATGGGGACCCTAATATGATGTATTAAAGTTTTATTATAATGTTTAAATAGCTTCAAGACTTTTATTTTATCTTAATTTATTTATTTATGGCTTTTTTAGACATATATTTTCCTTGGTCTACATATAACATGTGGATAATTATTGACCATGCGTAAAGTCGAGCCTAAAAGGTAACTGTTAGCTATTGACGATGGTTGATTTATGGTATATCTATCCATGGTCTCTTAGATTTGCGCAATTTGGGATTTGGGGTATCATGTTTGGGGTTTGTCCGTTAGATTAGTGCAAATTCAGCATGCTTCTTATTCCAGCAGTCACACTTTATTTCTCTAGTTTAGCATTGAATATTACGTTCCATAAACGTCTTAAGCGGTGAGTTATTATAGACTATGATGGCTTATTACAGGTTGGCTTATAACTGACCCAGCACACACAACTTTGTTTCGACTGACAAATCACATATTTGTTTACAACGGTAATACTATTAAAATATTATTAAATTTACAACGGTAACAATACACTGTTCCCTATATAAAACCAACCCAAAATTCAAACTCATCCCTTGTATTTTTCTTAATGAAACTCTTCCATTGTCTTTCTTGATCAAATTCCTCCATTATCTTTTTTCTTGATCAAAACACCCAAAATGTCTCAGCTATCCGAAATATCTCAACCACAAGATCCTGATATTTATTTCTGCAGTGAATACACTGTCTTGAAGGCATCATGCACCCCCAGAAATCCAAGTAACAGATTCTTTAATTATGCAGTTGGAACTGTGAGTTTCTAGTTCCTAAGATATGCATTTTTTATGTGATTTCAGTATAAAAGCCTCTAATTGATTATTGATTGTTTTAGAAATATGGTGGCTATGACTATTTCAAGTTTATTGATCCACACCCCGACATAGCAGCAAATCTGGCAAAGAATGCCCAAATGAGCTCAGCACCTAGAAGGAGCTCAAGAGGACCTGAGACACCAACATCAATAGACTTAACTAAATTTGAACTGCAAAATAGGCTCATGGAATCTTTAGAGAACGGGGAATTGCTTCAGTCATTATTTAGAGAATCTGAAGAAATGAAGAAAACCGTTAGAAAGATACGATGAGAGAAACAAAAATTGAGAGGATGAACTAAAACAGAGGTTGATGGTGGCTGAAGAGAAAGTGAGTGGACTAAGGATGCTTTTTTATGATTTATTAGTGTTGTTTGATATATGGAATGTGTAATAGGGATGTAGTGGGATTTGGTCTTTCATTTTGGGTGTATGAAGAAATATGAACAATATGTCACGAATTTTATATATATGAAAAATATATGTGTTTTTCCTCAAGCGTTATGATATATCTATTGAGTTTGCGTATAAACTTTTATTCATAGTCAACAATAGTAAACATTAACTCAAAGTCGATGATCAAATTCAACTTCACAAAGCAACAACACAGTAAGATACAAATGTTGCAATGATCCAACCTTGGAATTTTAAGAAGTGATCACTACTTGTAAAAACAATCATATTTGAAGACATCCAAAATATTTAAGCACATCCATCACAAGGATGCAACACAATTAGATACAAAGGTTGCATTGATCCAACCTTGGCATAAATTATATTAAAATTTACAATGATTTAAAAATCAAAACAGTCAAAATTAATTGTTGTTAAAACAATCAAATTAAGCATTACTACTGATGTTTTGTCATCATCCTCCTCACACATCCAACAAAAACATACTTGTTTGTTACAACCCAAATAACCAAATTAGTTGTTAACACAACCATTAATTTGGGCGATAATGCCGAACACAACTTTTTCAGCGTCAAACTCAATGTAGCGGTCATTAGGAATTCTAAATTTAACCGGCTCGCACATACCTCATGAAGGAGGGAGGTGTCCCGGGAAAGTACGGTTGTGAATCATACCGGGAAAGTCGAAAAAACCCGCCAACAACTTAATGGGGCTCTAAAGGATACATTTTTAGAGTCGCCACCTAATTTTTTAGAAAATTAGGAAAATCAGTTCGAAAAGGGTTCGTTTAAAAAACTTTTTAAAAGAAACCTAACCTACCAAAGTCTGGGTAAGGGTTCTGGTGATCCCCCGGGGAAGGTGTTAGGCACCCCGATATTAAAGATCCGCTCAATCGCGGTTTACCTACGGGTTCTAATAGTGTGCCTTGTGATTATAAATTATTTTTTGACAAAAATTGCTTAAGTCTAGATTTCAGCAATAAAAGGGTGTTTTTACATGCAAAAAAATTTTTTTCCAAGAAATTGTCGAAGTATAATATTTCCCAAAAATGGGCGTAGGGTGTCGTACTAGAACACTTCGGCTAATACCCGAAGGCTCTTAGCCTAAGTAGGACTCTACGTAAGTCCACCCAAAAAGGTTCTAAAAAAACGTTTTAAGTATTGAAAATAGTTTTTTTTTTTAAATAGTTTGTAGGCATACTATATGTATATAAACTGTAATTTACTTAACTAGATTATCCGATTTTTATACAAGTTTTAGGCCCATTTTTAACAGTTTTCTATACAAGTATTTATCAATTTTTAACAAGTTCTATAAGTTACAAATCAGTCTAGAAGTCTCAAATCTGCTCTCAACGGTCCACACAAGGTTTTAAAAATGCCACTTTAGTCCTCAAGATTTCAAAAATCGATCAAATTCAGTCCCTTATCGTCCAAACAGTCCCAATTTAGTCTTTTACTAATTTTAGCGTCGGTCAATTTGTGAAAGAAGTTTTGGCGACTCAAATGCACAGTTTAAATATAAGGGTCCCAATCTAGAATTTTAAAGTTCATATAATCACAATTTAAATGACATAAATGTAAAGTTGAGGGACTTGGGCCGACCAAGCCCAAGGAGAAAGTAAAAATGCAATTTCGGGTCCTTAATCCAACGTATGCTCCATATGCATTGCTCGTTCGTATTAAAATTTGACTCGATCTATTGGGGTTGATGGGCCTCATAGAAGCCCATCAACGGATTTTGGGTTTGGAAAATAAAAGAGGTATACATAATTAGTACAAATCAATAATTTAAAAGCTAAAATACTGCAAATTAACTCCTAAGTACTATGACAAAGCCAAAAAATTAAATTACAAACATATACGTTTAGGCCAAGCCCAACCAATAATTTAGACTGATCATAAACAAACAGCCAGGACTGGCCCAATTACTATAAAGAATCGACCAAGGAACCATTAAATATGCAGTCCCAGTCCCTAGGGCTCAATTACAAACTCTTCCCAAATAATTATAGGTGTTCAATTAAGTATACATGATATATAGGTCTGTATACTCCTCCTTTTCCCCTATTTTTTGAAGTATAATGTTGCAACAGTGGTATACCTTGTATACCCGATGGTATACTCTTATCTTATCAAAGTTTTCTAAGCATAGAAATAACAAAGTTCCCATAGATATACTTGGATATGAGGAGAAAAACCTCTCAAAAGGGCACACCCACTCGTATTCAAATTAACCTTTCATGAAATACACATAACTCAAGTTCAGAACATCTAAATTCAATCAGACAGATATGGGGATTATAAGCTATTCAAGAAGTTCATCTAAGACCCCAGAAAGACACAAGAAACCAACAGGCAATGCCAAGCAGTCATATATAAGCAAAGATGAAGCAGTGTTAAGAGAGTATACACAGAGGTGAGGACAACAAGTGTATTCAATGATGTCAAATGCACTGATACCTTCCTCAAATTGTTAGTTTTAAGTCATAGTGTCAGAAGTGGTTCAAACAATTCTCTAATGCATAGGAAGTCCCAGATGTAGTACAAAAATAAGAATTGAATACTTATGCAGGTTAGAATCCTCTTCCAAGGTATACGGAAGCCCAGTGACTCGAGGGTGGATTATTTAAAGAATTTCCAAGTTAAACAAACCAAGCATTAAGCTGTTCCAAGGTGCTCAGGCCATATAAACTTAAGTACAAATGCTAGAAGGGTCCCACAGGGTGCATATCAAGACACATAATTACATTAATCTCTTAGAATGATGAAGCAATCTTCAGTACTCAATCAATTTTGGCAGTGGCTCAGGATGTTCTCTGAAGGCTGTTTTAGCATGTAGCAGGGGGAACACAGGGATGGGATAGACATATGGCACATAGCAGTTAAAAAAGCTAAACTTAAGTGTGAGATTTTTGAGTTCAGGCTGGTTTTAAAAGAATGAGCAAATTGCAGTTTCAATCAGGATTCCAAAGGTTCATGTGCAGATTCAAGTTTAGACCAAGGTTTACCTGATTATAACCAAGTTCAAACAGGGAGTATAAGTGAAAGCTTAGACAGGTTTTAGCTAATGCACGTTTTATATTTTGTGAGTAAGAACAAACAAGGAATATAACCTGATTCAAACAGTTTTTAAGCAAGTTCCAGAATTTGAAGTGTAAAGGCTAGGTGTTGAGATGAGTGAACAGTGTAACAGGAAGAGAGTTCAATAGCTAGTTTTAGTAGTTAGAGGTCATAAAAAAAACAAGGTTCAACTAATGCAAACTAAGAGCATTGTCAATATTCATAGGAGAGTACACAAGATTCAAGCAGTTAAGTTCTATAAGTGTAAGGCTCAGCAAAGGAAATTGAGGAGCTACAAGCTGTGCAACACTTTGAATGAATGGCTACAGGTGCAGAAATGTAACGACACAAGGCAGAAATGATCACAAAGCACATAGCATATAGACTGCCATTTATGGGGAACCAGCAGGACTTTAAGACTTGGAAAAGGTTCAGTTTAAGACAATGAATCTTAATTTAGATGGCATATGTACATGTAGTTAAGAAGGTGAGACAGTTTAAACAAATGAAGGACCTCAGGTGCCATTTTTCAGCAAGAAATCATAGTTTCAGATAGGTTTGGAGTCAAGCAATGAAGGACAAATAACATTTAAGGCACTTGGACATGTACAGTTACACATGTTGAGTCTATGTAGTGTAAGTTCACACAAAAGGGTATCCAGGGGGGCTTGTCAAAGTATCCTTTTAGATTATGAAGCCAGGAATCAGAACAACATGTTGGCAAAGAGTACAGGTAAGTTTCAAATAGGTCTACAAATAGCTAAGCTAAGTGATTCAGAGGCAACATGTGTGATTGAAGGCAAATCCATAGGATCAGATTTATAGCAGTCCAAGTCACATAAGGCAATACAGGATATGTAGCAAGGACCAGGGTAAAAAATGAGTGAAACATGAGAGCTTTGAGACTTTAAGCAAGAATAAAAAATGGCAAGACAACATTGGCCAAGGCACAGTACCATAATGACATTGAAAGGGTAATAATCAGTAAAATCAGCATGACAGACAAAAAAGACCACATCATATAATCTTATGAAAGGTTTCAAACACAAGGACTCATAAAAACACAATCAAATACCTTCAGGATCCTTTTTTAGACTAAAAGCAAACGTCAAGACACATTTTATCAGAGAAATCTTTCAAGCAAAGGGGTTTGTATTTAAATAGTGTAAGGAGAAACTCAACACTTTCTCTTCTATTTTTAAAACAATGAACTCATATTTAGGCAAAACACTGATCCAAAACAGAGGGGTAAGGATTAGTAGGAAAAAAGGGTCAAAACATTTGATTCTTGGACTTAATGAGCACTAAACTAATTTAGGGTTTCAAATAAAAAAAAAAAGAAAAAAGGAAAAGGGAAGGGGTTTACATGATTTGCAGACTACATATAGGAGTAGCAGAACGACTTAGCAAGGTAGGCAAGTAATTAGAAATGAAGTTGTAGAGATCAGATAAGCTAATATTCAGACCACAATCTCATAACTCACAGAAAATGAACCTCAAAATCCAGAACACAAACTTAATCTCAAACCTCTTAGCTCTAGCCTTATTTTACCCTTTTAAACTCTACTTCTTTTAACCCTTTTAAATCATTTTAAGCCCTTTTTGATCAGTTTTAAGCCCTTTTTGATCAGTTTTAAGCTTGTACAAGATCATTATTCTATCATAAGTGACTTAACTGGTCAAAAGTAACATTATCTACTCATTTTGCTTAAGAACAAGCCTTAGTAATCACTTTAAGCTACATTTTTTACTCAATTTTACTGTTTTAAAACTAGAACAAGATATGAAGATGCATAAAAGCAATGAAACAGTAGCAGCTGACTTGCATAAATAAGTAAATGGAGAATAGTTTAAAAAGGATTAGAGGTTACCTTTTTAGGGGGCAACCTAAAGGCCCAATAAGAGAATAGAGTCCAATATCAACACTAGAATAGGAACCTCAAAAACTCTTTTTTTCAGAGGAAGAAACCTTGTATTTTTAAAGCATTCTCAGTATAGTATATTTTCTTTTTGTAATGTATCTATAAATATATATATGGTATGTATAAGATATATGGTTGTATTACTTATATAAGGTAATATGTTTGTTTTATTGAATATATGTTTTTTTTTTCGGAAAAGAACCTCCCCCAAAGTAGAAATAACAAGCTATTTATAGGCTGAATTAAAAGGCTTGGAGTTAAAATGGACTAGGATCATATCCTGAAACAAAAATTCCCCCAAAATTCGAAAAATTTCAGAAACAAACAAAGAATTTCACCGGATTGTACAAAGTTGTACTGTCATGTAATCAGAAATGTACACACCTCACCAAAAATGTATAATCTAGCCAAAAATCGGACAAATACACCATATTATCCCTAAAATTTAGGCGAAAATACAGGAATAGTACGTACAGTCATACAATAAGACAGAATTCAACCAACAACAGATTCAAATGGTAATAAATAGTATATAAAAAGATAAAAATCCCCAAAAATCGTACTGGTTTTGCACAAAGAGCATTGGAAATTACCTTTGGTCCTTTTGTGTTTAGTGTGTGATGCACAAGATGGCAAAGAACTCTTGGTTCCACCCATGGGAATCATGCAGTAAAAAAAAAACCCGGTAACATCCTAAGAATTGCCCTTAACTGAGTTAAAAATTATGTAAAAACCAAAATAAAACATGGCATGAGATAGAGCATGACTAGAGGAACAACCCCCCCCCCCCCCCCCCCTTGAAATCTCGTTCAAATAGCCATGAAAAAGGGTCACGATTGTGATCGCAAGGAAGCCCTAGGGTTAAGTCGCCATTGATACGTACGGTAGAGACGAAGAGAGAAGAGGGGACTGAAGTTTTTATTTTAAAACTTCGGTCCCCCCCCCCCCCCCCCCCAAAGAATGTTATTTAATAAGTTTAAAATGGCCCCTTAAGTTCAAAACATAATTTAAAAAAGTCCCTTTGTACATAAATTAAACAAAAAATACACAATTTCATGGAACTACGTATTTGTATAAAACTTGCACGTAAGTTCGTATTTTATAAGAAATAAAATTCATAATAAATCGTTTTAAAATACAAGCTTCGGTACGAACCCAATATTGACATGGTTCCGAGCAATATTTAAAATGCGAAAAATGCGGTCAAGAGTGCCATAATTCATACGTTGTTTAAATTAACAATTTTCCCGAGCTAGACGGAACGGGATGTGTATCTTCTTTTCAAATTATGTTTGTGAAAGTAAATAACTCGTAATTTCTTGTAAATTGATAATTTTTATGAAAAATAATAATTAAATGTCAGTTTTTGCAATTTTCTCTGGATCTTTGAATTTTTAATTTTCTTGGACTTGAGAAATATGGAAATTAAGAATATACGTTTTATGCGATGAAAATTAGGTGTCAACACTCAACATCAGCTTGACTCGTCTCATTAGCATCCTTCTCATTAACTTGATTAGTTCGCACAGGGACATCTAATATCTTCGCAACTTGAGCAACTACCTCAGAGACATCTGCTACCTTCTCAACTTGAGCAGCTGGCACAAGGACATCTGCTGCCTTCCCTGCATCAGCAGCTAGCACGAGAATATTTGTTGCCTTCTCAGCATCAGCAGCTGGTCTACGGACCTCAAGCTTCTTAATATTAGTAGCTGGTATAGAGAAATCAACCTCCTTAACCTCAGCAGCTGGTCTAGGGACCTCAACCTTTTTAACTTCAGCAGCTGATCTAGGGACCTCAGCAGTTGGCTGGACCACAAGTGCTTGCACTACATTTTTTGGACATAGTTAACAAAATACATATCACATACAACATAATTACAAAAAAAAAAAAAAAAAAAATGTTCATCCTTCTCTTTAAGAGTTTCCAACTTTTTCTTCTTCTCCTTCTCACTCATTCAGAATTTTTTCTCCTCCACATACGCGACAAGAATCTTCAAAGATTGCTCCATCTTCTCCATATGCCACTATAGTCCCTCCTGCTCCACCTGCACTGATTGGGCCCTTGGTGTCGCACGACCCTTAGATGTCCTAATGTCAAAAAGCCTCCCATCACCTTTTGTGACTGAATTACCATCAAAATCTGTCGAATCAGTACCTCCTCGTCGAAAAGCTGCTTAGTCTCCTTTCTCGACCTATTGGGAGCCTTCGAGCCATGATTTGGTCTAATCAACACAGTCACACCTTCCAATTCACCATTCAAGGTATCTATGATTAGATCGCAAACCTCATCATCATATGGCAAAAGGTTTTTGAGGTAATCCTGGTCCATCTCACGCACCGTAGGAATGATGTAAGGGTGCACAACCTAAAAACAATCAAAACATTAACATTTAATTTATATTGAAGCTCTCATTGAATCCTAAATGAATAACCTTCAGTAAATCGCTCTATTTTTGTGGTGTGCCACCTAAGCATCCTAGGAATAGGCAAAAGGAACATCAATTGATTTACCAGAATTCCTTCCAAGTGCGAAAAAAGCTTCATATGTCCAGGCCTATAATGACACAAATAATCGTTGAGTGTAAAAATAAATAACACAAAATCTATACTCTACTGCACCAGTGGCTAATAATTTTTACAATGATTGTCCACAGAAAGTCGTATAGAGCATTTGATGCAGTATTCTTAGCAGCGTGGGTTTGGTGGTGCCTGGAAATGTCTACCTTGTACTTCAAGTGTTCCAAGGTGAGTTCAAAGGATTCCTTTCCCCAAGGATAGCTCTGGAAGAATTCCAAATCGCCAACCATTTTGATCATATCATGCTCCACACCTTTGGCCGTATCTTTGCCAAGCAAGATTACATGCAGAAACCACACAAGACAATATTTAAGCTTTTTTTCTTTGCTTAGCCTAGACCCTCTGACCACTGCTAATAGCTTTGATTGTGAAATCTTCTTGTTCTGAGTAACCTTTGCACATAATCATGCCCCTTTCATAAGTGTCTTGTCCTCTCTTGATTGGCTGGGATAGGATCCATAATCTAAACCAGCCATTAATGCAAACTCCTTCAAGCCAAAACACACAGGCTTGTCATTCACTAGGAACCACAGCTCACGCTTCTTTTTCTCATCCACGTGACAAAGAAGAAGATAGTGTACCATCTGTCCATTAAAATTGATGAAGTGTTCTGACAGTTTTCTAAACTGACCAAAACATGAATGCTTGAATATTTTCCTGAATTTTTGGTTTCTCAACACTTGTCTAAATTCAGCTAACAACATTATCCTGCTCCTTATAGAAAATTTTGCTAGGAAAGACTCATAATCAACCAGCCAAGTAACTAAACCCTCCACATTAATAGTCTTTGCACAATATGGCAATGACAGGGGATCAGTATCTTTGTCAGCACTAGACTGCTGTGAAACATCCTTAGAAACGCAACTATCACCTTGATCATCATCGACATTATGCTCATCCATGGTGTGTGAGTAGGTCTCAGTATCAGCTTCCACAATCTTTTTTCTTTTTCCATCTCGTCTTACTTCTTCACCTCTTATTTTTTTTTATCTTTAAGATTCGCATTAGAACGAATTTGAACCATATTAGCAGTACAAGGGAGTATTTTTCTTCCTTTTCCTCTACATTTAGGCATTTTTATGATCTATACACAAACAATATAGTGATGTTGATAAACCAGATATATATATAAAAAAAACGAATAATCAACCAAAAGTCTAGTAATAGACCATAATGCATTTGCAAAAAGCAAAAACATAAAAGAATGATCTAAACAAGCAAAATAAGTAACATATAAGCAAAAATAGAAAACTGATGATCGAAACAAGTAAAATGAGTAACACATAAGCAAAAATAGAAAAATGCTGATAAAAACAAGCAAAATAAGTATAAATAACACATAAGCAAAAACAAAAAAGGAAAGATCGATACAAACAAAATAAGTATAAATAACACATATTTTGAAAAACAAGGCTAAACTTCGAAAATTTTGAATAAAATTGAAACTTTATGAACACCATGAATCGAAAAAAATAACAACTTTTATGGCAATACAGAGCTCAAATTGCTCTGACAGAGTTGTAAAATTAAAGAAAATACCTGGGGATGAAGACTGAAAAATATCAGAGCTTGGGGGAGAGGCAGAGTCGGTTAGAAGCTTGTGAGAGTTCAAGTTTAAGAAAGTGAAAGGGAATGAAGAGAGAGAGAGAGAGAGAGAGAGAGAGAGGATTTGTCTATTTTAATACAAGTCAAAGAGACTTAAGTGTATAAGTTAAAACCTCCAAACTTTTTAAAATTATGAAATGTACCCCATGCCCCCTTTTCTAAACCCTAGTCCTGAAAAATAAATGAAAAAAAAGTGGCCTTCCACTAAATTCAAAACTTGAAGTGGCCTGCTTGCCAAATCTTCTCTGCTTACCAAGTCATGTTTAAGAATAAATTTGATAGGTTAAATTGTACAGACAATCATTATGGAACAATCGTACAATTAGTGGAGAAGATGTCTTGAAAAATAAGTGACATGTGGAAATGGCATACTCTAAGTGGATAGACCTTGCCATTCTGGTAGGTACACTAATTTTGCACCATCTAGTGTTCTTCCTGATTATCAAGACAAATGAAAAATTGTGCATACAAGAAAAAAACATTCACATCAGTTCTATCAAACCAAAGTAAGCATATCATGGCCAAGTCCTTACTGGTTATTTTGGATTCAAGTGGTTGGTTCAGATAGTCTGTTGAACTTATTACTTGATTTGGTGGGAATAATCTTGTAGACATCTTTTCAAATTTGAATTTCTTTGGCATAATGTTTTTGTTGCTCAAAGTTTAGAAATCATGATAATGGGAGTTTTTGATTACTTACTAGAAAGCATTTCAGATGCAACTCTTCTTCGATTTCTTATGTCAATGGAACAATAATAGAAACCCCCAGTCCCATCAAACTTAACCATCTGGGCAATAACTTGGTGAGTTCCCTCTAGTGTGGCCTTTAATCGATTCAATATTCAATTTCTCCATGTTTTTTTTTGCAATTCAAGTGTTTTTTTTTTACTCTTTACGCTGCTTTACTAACCATGCATTTGTTTTAAAATCTTGACAAGTGAGCACAGTTCTAAATATATGCTCCTCGGAAGTAGTTGTATAATGCATATGCTCCAGAATGGAGCACAGTTCATGAAGCAGTTATTCAACTCTGTTATGAACAATGCGTCCACCAAATAGTATATGGAGTGACCTAGTCGTCTACCAATTCTCTCAGACAGTGCAATAGGTAAATAACACACGATTTCATCGCGGAAAACTCCTTGCTCAAGGGATTAAAAACCACGACCTACCACGCTGGATTTCACTGCACTACACTGAGCAACTTCAGATTACAACCTCTTGCAATCTAGGAATTTAACTGATATAAATCCCTCAACCTTACAATACACCTATTGTAACCTACAAATCTTGACTACCCTTAGCCAAGCACACAACCACGTTTGACTAACTCTAGCCAAACCAACTAATACACTGGACTAAATCTAGCCAAAGGTACCACTCAATAGATTGAATAGATAAACTGCCTCACAACTACTGAGAATTGAAGCTACCTACAACAGCTTCTGGAAAGAAGAGTAGGTTTACAGTTTAAAGAACAAATGAACAAAAACTCACAACAACCTAAAGAACATAGACATAATCTGGTGTCTGAATCAGGTTCTTCAGCTTGTATGTGGCTTTGTTCTTACGAGCACTTGAGAACTTGTGGCGGCAAGGATTTGTACAAGATAGTTTAGGTTTTCAAGTAATGCACAATATGTTGGAACAAGTTGTACATATATTGGGGAACATAGGGGTGAGATAGAGACCACTAATACCATGTTTGACTTAAAAGCATGGGCCACAGCATTACTGTACAATTGTGCAGTGGAAGTGCAGTTTTACAATTGTTGCTACTGACTGTAGAACATACAGATAAAGCAGATCGTGTCTCTATTTCTCCAGAAGTTTGAAAATCATCAAAACATAGAATGTACTTTGTCTTATCAATTTCTCCCTTTTTGATGATGACAAACTTTGACGCGATGTTCTGTCACGACCCAATTTCACTAAGTCATGCGGGCACCTACCTTTCCCACCTCGGTAGACGAACCCTTAACTCAACATTCACTAATAATAGAAAGTAGCGAAAGAAGTAATATAGCGAAAGTCTCACAGTTATAATATAAATAAGAAAATGCGAAAGAAAATAAAATCTGCCCCAATATCTAATCTGGTCATACAAGAGCCTCTAACTAGAATCTAAAAGTCTGGAATATCAATAATACATCAAGTCTGAATATGTCTCGGAATAGAAAATAAGACATAAATAAAGAAGAATCTTTAAGGAGGCAGACGTCTCGTGCTCACCCTGTAGACTCTAAGCAACTCTTGGAGAGACTATCAGCCATGAGAAATAGAGGTCGAACCTATCACGCCCCAAACAATAGAATGGGCAAAACATGACACTCGGTGCCTTACTGCATATAACCAAGTGAACCACATGGCTTGCTGAATCATCATGAGGCATAGCTTGAGTGAAATATAACGCGAGAACATGATGGCCTTTTAAGAACACACATGAAGCCATAAAAATTAATAAAATACTCATTATAACATGAATGCGGAAATCACATGAGTTGAGCCAAAGATGGATAAACACCTTGTATGTCAAACATAACTAAACTGACTAGTCTATGAAACCTCTAATCATGAGTCTTGGCTGGAAACATACTTGCTGGGATAAGGCCCCCAGCATACCTTAAATGCATAACTAATAAAATAAAGATAACTGACTAAAACCCTAAATGAGATGGAGCTCACCAATATGCTGATACGAGTGAATCCTACTGAGCAGATGTGGCGTCCTGTAAATCTGTACGTGTATTGCGAAATGCAGGCCCCCGGGCAATAAAATAGGACGTCAACACATTAAATGTACGGGTCTATAAAACCACTGAATGAAATAACATGGGACATGGAAATAACATAATAGAGACTGAACTGAAATATGATCATGAAAATGAGTCATATACATATATAACATGTGTAAAGTATCGTGAGTAGGGAGAGCAGTAAATATAACCGACAACATGGTATGGTACTTGCATCCTACCAGCAGAACACTCATACCTTGCCAGGGACATGAGATTTAATAATAATATGAAAGGATCCAGTCATTATGAGAGATCGTCCTAAGCATGAGTGGAGCGATCCTCATACTATGGTGGCTACGTAGTTTCAGGCTGCTTGAAGCCTTCTCGGTAACTAATGCAAATCCCAAAAACATGAACATAGAGAATAAGTGGCACTTGCTGCCCATGGCTTTTCATTAAATCATAACTTGCATGTACATGGATATCATTCATATTATTCTTTCATGAACTTATAAAACATATATATCTTTTCTTGAAAATATCATAATAGTTCATAAACTTGCATGTAAGAACCCATGGAAAGTAAAGTATGGGTTTTCATGGATTACGTATAGATTCTCAATAATCCTAATGATGTATCAAGAACACAATGAACAAGTTATAACAATTTAATACATAATATAACATGGGGAACAGACATAGGGTCATCATGAACATGGTTAAAAATCCTATTTTTCGTTAAGCTTTATACTTTATGAAAGAAGCGCGGGGAAGAACAATGATGTTCCCACACGTAGATAGCAACCCTACATACCTGGTAATGCTCCAAGCTTGAAATAAAATTTGAACTTGAAAAAGAATTCTAATCCTTGGTCTTGGATTCCTTTAGGTGGGTTTTCTTGAAAACCCTATGTTAAGAACATGAAATTCCTACTTAGAATTCATGGGTAATTGATGGAATTCACTTAGGATGGTCTTAAGGAGCTTACCTTGATGGTTGGAGAAGTTGAGAGGAGAGAACTTTCGTGTTAGGGCTTGAGAGGAATGAGACTTATGAAATAAAAACTGAATTCCCGTCTTTTAATTGTTGCAGTCGCGGCACTAGTACGGACCGTGTTACGGTCCGTAACACTAGATCGTAACATGTGTCAAAATTCCAGATAGGGTCTAAGTTCGAGGTTGGATTACAGACATGATATACGAACCTTATCTCGTGTTACAGTCTGCAACCCTGGGCCGTAACACATGTTAAATTTCCTAAGAGGGCCTTAACCAAAAGGGGTAATACGAATGACTTGTTACGGGCCGTAACACGTGGTACGGTCCATAACAATGAACGGTCCTTTGGTCCAAGTTACAAGACGGTGATTTTTCGAAGCCTTACCCGTTATAGTATGAACGACGGGCTATAACACACGTTGCGGTCCGTTCCTTGAAGCGTAACGTTGGGTTTTCTGAATTGAAACATATTTCAATTCCAATACTATCCTTCTTAGGTTTCTAACCTCCTGAGTCATGAATGTGGTTTAGTACGGATTTACGAGGTGTTACAATATCTCCCCCTTGGGATCATTCGTCCTCGAATGATGGGTCGTGGTTAAGATTGGGACTGGATATGGCTTGAATACACGAACATGAAGGAAATATGACATGAAACATGGGATGTGAAATGACGTGATTACATGGAAACATGAATACTGAAGCATAAGACATGAGACATCAGTTTTACAGGCATGAACATGAAACGTGAGAAGTGAACGTGTATGGAAACATAACATGGCTTGAAGAGGTATTTACCTAGAATGTTTTTTGCTTGCTTTTCGAACAAATGAGGGTATCTGGATTTCATATCCTCTTCTGCTTCCCATGTAGCCTCTTCAACTTTCTGACTCCTCTACAGGATTTTCACTGAGTCTACTTCCTTAATTCTCAACTTATGAACCTAATGATCAATAATGGCCAATGGAACTTCCTTATAAGTAATGTTATCATTTACTTTCATGGTGTTAGAAGGAACAACCAATGAAGGGTCACCCACACACTTTCTCAACATGGACACATTGAATACAGGGTGAACAATAGCCAACTCTTGGGCATCTCAAATTCATAAGCTACTTGACCGACCTTTCGCAGAATTTTGTAAGGTCCAATATTTCTGGGACTAAGCTTCCCTTTCTTCCCAAATCTCATAACACCCTTCATGGGTGAGAATTTAAGGAACACCCAATCATTAACTTAAAATTCCAATTCCCTTCGCCTCACATCTGTGTAAGGCTTCTAGCGACTCTGAGCTATTTTCAAATGCTCCTGAATTAACATGACTTTCTTCATAGCCTGATAGACCAAATCTTGTCCTAACAACTCTGTTTCACCAACTTTGAAGCAACTAATTGGTGAACTACACCTTCGCGCATACAGAGCATGAAACGGTGCCATCCCAATGCTTGCATGATAACTATTACTATAAGCAATCTTGATGAGAGGTAAGTGATCATCCCAATTACCTTTGAAATTTAGGACACATGCTCTTAACATGTCCTAAAGAGTCTGAATAGTGTGCTCTGCTTGACTATCTATCCGTAGATGAAAAGCTATGCTGAGGTTCACCTTGGTACCCAATCCTTTCTGAAAGGATTTCCAGAAGTTCGCTACAGACTGAACACCACAATATGAAATAATGGACACTAGGGTCCCATGCAATCTGAAAAATTTGCTAAGATATAACTTGGCGTAATCTTCTGCTGAATTTGTGGTCATGACTGGCAAAAAGTGTGTGAACTTAGTGAGTCGGTCAATGATTACCCAAATAAAGTCATGCCACATTGCTGAAAAAGGTAGACCTAATACAAAGTCCATGTCGATCATTTCCTATTTCCAGACAGGAATATAAATATTCTGAGCCAAGCTACCAGGACTCTGGTGTTCAGATTTCACTTGCTGACAATTCGGACACTTAGCCAAAAAATCTGCTACATTCTTCTTCATATCATTCCATCAATAAATCTCATGAAGATCATGGTAAATCTTAATGGCCCTGGGTGAATGGAATACCTGGAATTATGAGCTTCTGACATGATTCGCTCTCTGAGCCCAACTACCTCTTGAAAACATAATCTGTTTCGGTACCTCAAGGTACCATCATCTCCCCCTTGTTTAAAAGTCGTCGTCTTATGCTTGTGAATCCCCTCCTTCCACTACAACAAGTAGGGATCACTAAACTATTTCTCCTTGACTTCAACGAGTAAAGAGGAAATATCTCTATCTGAACAACCACACCACCATCCTCAGAGTCCAAAAGTCATACTCCAAGACTGCCCAAATAGTAAACTTCCCTGGTCATAACTCTCTTATCTAAATCAACGTGGGCTACACTTCCCATGGAATGCTGACTAAGAGAATCGGATACAACATTCGCTTTTCCCGGATGACAGAGAATAGCCAAATCATTATTCTTAAGAAATTCGAGCCATCTTCTCTGCCTATGATTCAGCTCCCCTTGCTTGAAGATATTGTTACACCTTGGAAAAATCCCCTGTATATGTACAATGAATAGGCTAACAAAGGAAATAGCATATGCGATGTTTTGATGAGTAAGAAATAGTATTTGAAGACCCTCAACACGATTTCAAAGGCATATAATGCAAGGAAAAAAAGTTGCCAAGGAAAGCGAATCATATGTTGTGTATCGGATAAAAATTTCGAGCAACGATTCTATGATGGCATAATGATGTCTTAGAGAAGATTAAAAACTCCCCTAAGATTGATATTGAGATGTTAAACAAGTGCCAAGAAGGTTCCATAAGGATCTGAGATCAAACGAGTCGACGAGAACGAAAACGGAATCACTGGGCATTATACGGCCCAACCTACGGACCGTATAAATTGTACCAGCCGTATGTTGGACCGTATAGTTTTCTAAGGAGGGCAGCAGCTACTGGACCAAAAAAACGGCCACACATACGGTTCGTATAAATAGAACGGACCATATGTTGGTCCGTATAACATGGTCCGGCCAGCTTTTAAATTAAGTATAAGGGACCCTTTTTCATTTCATTCTCACTCATCTCTTCAAGAAACATCTAAAATACTCTCTAATACTCCTCCACAAGAGAATCAAAGGAAAACCAAGATCAACAACACCAAATCCATGAAACAAAGTGTGTGAAACCTAGCTAAAGTTCATCTTCCTCAAAGGAAACCTAAAGAGGTGAGATAGGGTTTTGGTGCTAGAGGAGAAACTCCACTCAAGACTTGTTCAACCATCATCTAAGGTAAGTTTCATGACTGTACCATGTTGTTTAAGGTAATGGAAGGTTAAGATACTTGAATTGTAGAAAGACATAAGAAATGGGTCATAAAGGAGTGAATAGTGCCATGGTTGGATGGTAGTTGAATTGAATCATGAATGTTGGGGTGTTGTGATTATAAATACGTTATAAATGCCGTTTAGGCTATGAAGTAAGTATTATATATGCGAAAACGCGATAAGGAGCTATAACCATAAATGTGGAGAAATTGAAGTGAAATGGTGGATTGTGGTCAATGTACATGAATGATGATTGTTGATTGCATTATTGTGAATGTTGTTGTGAGCGTTTGAGAGTTGATATAGAACATGGGAAAGGTAGTATAAACAAAGGAAGTGCTGCCCAATTTTCCCTAGCTTTAGGAAGCCCGTTCTTATAATTTCTTAACTATTGACGATATAAATTCTCTTGAAGGTAGAACGTGTGCATTAAGGGAGAACACGCAAGCGATAGCTTAGTTAAACGTCAAAGGTATGTAAGGCTTATCCCTTCCTTCAAAGGCATGAATCTTTCAAGTTTTCCATGATCCTCCTATATGATAGAACTTATGAGTCCTTAAATACACTAAATTACATACGAGCATGATAGTGATGATAATGAGTTAAAGCATAGAAATTCGATAGTTCATGATATGATGATCCCATAACGCTGATGGTGTCATTATTGTTAACACTCACCTTATGTACTATTTCCTTCGAGGTGAGGCAAGATACTCCTAAATGTCATAATATAATCGGGGGTTTACGACCTTACGTCACCCTGACATAGCTATGATTGTCCTCAAAGTCTAATGTATGCTTCTAATGCTAAATGTGAAATGATGTAAAGTAACGGTATGTTTATAAGATGATCAATAATTCTAGCTTATAATATGCCTATGTTATGTATGAAAATTCCAAACTATGATAAGATTATGATACGTTCATGAAATGTGCAATGGTGATGGGTAATGATTGATTATATGATGATGAGATTCCACCGCGCCAGAATGGCCGGGCATGTCACCGCTAAGGCAGGCTGTGATGTTACACCGAGCGTAGAGGGACGGGCATGATCAGCACTAGTGGGCGGCTGTTACACCCCGTAAGATTCCGTGCTATTTTAATTAAGACAAGAAATAATGAGTTAAGAAAGTTCAAGGAAAGTTAATCGAGTTAGTAAGAATATCGTTATATATATATGGTTGCCTTAAGTATCCCGAGGTGACATGGTAACCTAAAGGATTTGAAATTGCGTTATGAGTATGTATATGAGTGTGTATATGTATGTATAGGAGGTTACATGAGGTTGGAAGAGGATTAGAAGTTAAACGAAATGAATCGAAACAACTTCAATAAAATCTCGGACCAGATTTTTAGCCCATATTGTTGGAGGCATATCTCCTTGTATATGAGGAGTTTTAAGGTGTTTCAAAAGCCTAAAATTAAGTTCATCAAGTCTAATTTGCAACGCAACAAACCGCTCGTCAAAATGATATCGGGATAAGGAGATCTGGACGATGGAAGTTAGGCTGAGTAGGGATTAAGACTTAAATATCCACAAATTTATCACTAGTGGCCGTGTGGGCCCCACTACCACATGGCAAAATCTGATTTTTGCCCATGCTTTGGTGGGGGAAACGTTCAAGACCATCTTGGGCAGAAAAATGGCCTACTTTGTTGACCAAAGTTGCATGCCACAACTCATTTTCCCAATTCCACAAATTGACCAAGAGAGAGAAGCTCTCATCTTCACCAAATAGAGAAAGAGAGCCACGGCCATGGCAGCTCCACCACCAAAAACGGCCAGCCTTCTATGTTCTTTCTTGCCATTAAACCCCTAAAGTGTTCTACACCTTCACCAGTATGTTTCAAGTGAAGAAGAAACCATAAACATGCCATTCATGCTCCTATAAGCTCACGGCCAGATTTGAGTTCTCCAAGTTGATTAAAAAAGAAAATTCTACAAGTGTTTCGACCCTTAGAAAGGTGCATATCAACGTGAAAGTGGTCATTAGATAACAAGAACAAGTATTAGTTCAAGTCATCAAATTCTAGCCAAGTTGAGAAGTTAGATTGTTAAGGTAAGAATCGATCATCTTTTTACACGTTTTTAGTAAGGATTTGGACGTGTTGTAAATGTGCAAATGTAAATTGAACCCATGCAATTAGGTGTGTTGATGTTTGAGCGTGATAGTAGCCATGGAATTATAGGTGTTGAGGATGAAGTATGGTTGTAACTTGGTGAACATGAATTGCATGCATGAGATTTCGAATGTTGGTGTTGGAATGTTGTTGAGCCGTAGGGACTGTTTTAGGACGAATTTGGATGTGTTGTGAATATGTAAATGTACATTGCATGTATGAAATTATGAATGTTGGTGTTGAAATATTGTTATAGCCGTAGGGCTGTTTTGGGGGTGATTTGGGTATGTTGTGCATGTGTAAATGTGAATTACATGTGTGAAATTGTGTGTTGATGTTGAGACATTGTGGAACCCGTAGGGGGACTGTTTGGTGTGGAATAATGGACTGATTTTATTTAATAATTATGGTTGTTGCTATCATAGATTGCATGGTAAAAAGAATGAAAAGAATTGGAAGGTTAAAGGTGAAGTTGTGTTGATATGAACTTGTTATTTGTGGAATTGTGGCCGTGTAGTGGACTGTTTTGTTTGGAAGATAGTGAACTGATTTTACTTGGTATTTTGATGGTTGTTGTCATGAATTTTATGATGGAAATGAAGGTATTTAATGGTTAGAGTTGGAACTAAAATTGTTTGTGGGTTGTTGTAAAGATTATAGTGATGACAATGTAGCTTATTTGCGTACGAATTAAAGATGTAAATGTCGTGTGTCTGCTGGTCGTATTTCACTGAAATTATATGAAAAGAAGATAAGAAATAATGTGTAAGAATCGTATGTGGTTTGATTGGTATGTTCGTAAACGTTTGCAAGAATTTCGGGCACTTCCATGTTGATCGGTTAGGGACTGTTTTGGGTGTGTCGTTGTTGTTCTTATTGAGCTTGGGAGATTGATGATAATTAAGAATATATGCTATATTTATGTTGTTTGGGCTGTTGTAAAGTTGTTACATGAAAACTTTAAGGCTACGGACTATTAGGAGTAACTTGAGAATGTAGTAGCCGCATGTGAATCGTTATTGAATAATGTGAATCGTTATTGAATATTGTGAATGTGGGTTGTTTGGAATGTTATGTGGGCTGTCCGGGTTGGTATTGAACGTATCATTATTGATGTTGGATTGGTTGTATGTAGTTGGTTGGGATATAAGGAAAACGTCGTCAAAATGTTAGAAGGGGATTATTATCGTTAAAATACATATTGAATTCCCTCGTAGACTAATCGTAGCTCTTGATATCTTGATATAGGATAAGTACCATTGGGCAGCAAGTACAAGTTATAATACGACTAAACGCTAAAGTTATGTAAGGCCTATTCCTTCTTTTTCTTGGCATGTCCTAGACGTAAGTAAGAAATGATATGAACCTTGGGGTAAATTCTACTCTCTAGTTCCAAGCATGACTTATGATTCTATTCATTCCTTAATGTTATTGTCACGAGCCTACTATATGATTGACTAACAAATGATGTATGGAAATTCCTACTCTTAAAGAATTGCATAATTAGAGTCATATTTGACTTTCAAAAGCCATATCATGTTAAATTGATACATGTACATGAAATCTGAAACGTTCCTTGTTATAGTTTGTAGTGAATTTAGAAAGAACTTAATATGATCATTATCCTGATACTTGAGAGCCTATTAGTTTACTTATCCATTGTGTCTCAAAAGATGATTTGTATGTATGTGGTTGCTTATTACTCTGCTCGTGCTTACCGTTACATCCTTCACTGAGTCTCGGGCCAGGACACGTTTTCGTGCGCATATTTATTACATTATTCACCGAGTCCCTCACTAGAGGGCCGGGACACGTTATATATATATATGATGATATGATGACATGATGATATGGGGATGGCGGCCAGGAGGGCATATGTTCATTATTCACCGAGTCCCTCACTAAAGGGCCGGGACACGTATATGTACATGTTTATGATGCCATGATTTTAATTACCGAGCCCCTCACTAGAGGGCCGGGACACGTTATATATGTTATATACAGAATGATTATTCAGCTTTGATTACAAAACTCTATATTGATATTGATATGAGAACGATACAGATGAATTTTGTTCAAAGGTAAGTTTTATGAATTTCTGTTTGTTGCAATGGGTCCAACACACCTTGTCTCAGTATGAGTCTATTACTATATTTCATGCTTTACATGCTCAGTACATATTTCGTACTGACCCCCCTTTCTTCGGGGGGCTGCGTTCATGCCCGCAGGTACAGACGCTTGTTTCGGAGATCCACCAGCCTAGGATATCTATTCAGCTACTTTGAAGTGCTCCTTTGTTCCGGAGCCTAGCTTGTGGTATAACTCCCTTTTGTTGTATGTGATGTGTTTATTTGGGGTACGGCGGGGCCCTGTCCCGTTATACGATACTATCAGTACTCTTAGAGGTCTGTGGACATTTGGGTGGGTCTGTATATAGTTGTTGTTGCGTTGTATGAATACGACTTATGTTTGGGGCGTACCCATTCGTAATGGCAGCCTTTTCGGCTTGCATATATATATATATGTATATATGTTTGGGATGTTGCATGTAGTGGCAGCCTTGTCGGCTTGCGTAGATATATATATGCCGTTGTTGAAGATCGTAACTCCTCAGGAGACAGGTGCCTACGACATACAGAATTGTGACAGCTTTAAAATATCGTCCTGCCTTTTTATACAAATAAGTTCATAATATGCTGGTTATAAAAGATTATAGTTAACAGGGGATATGAGTGTCCAACTCGGGCACTAGTCACGGCCTACGGGGTTGGATCGTGACAGCGGCATATGATGGTTACCCGGATGCGGGATAACGATGTGAGATGTGATGTGTCGAGATACGTGATGTGACGATATATATGATGTGACGAGCTATGTGATGTGATGATATATGTACCATGATTATGTAAAATATGATATATGTACGAGATGTATCTGCGTATAGCACTCTTGCAGGTTATATCTTTCTCTTATGGCTCATGACCCTCCCATTATATTTGTTTCATTCTTGCCTTACATACACAATACAATATTCATACTGACGTCCGTTTTCTTTCGACACTGTGTTCATGCCCATAGGTAGACGGGGAGGCGAGCTTGAGCCAGATTCGTAGGAGCTATTAGCTGATTGAAAGCACTCCTTTGTTTCGGAGGTGCTTGACTATTATTTTGTGTATATTTGTATATATTGGTCTCAACGGGGTCCTGTCCCGTCTATGTGTTTTGTACTTCAGTAGATGCTCGTAGATACACAGTGTGGGTTATGTGGTCTGACAGGGTCAATATTGTTACACCTCGGAAAATCCTCCGTTGTTGCGTAAGTAAATGAACTAGTGAGGATTACGAGTATATGATGTTTCCATTAGTAAGGAATGACATTTGGTGACCCTAAACGAGATTTCAAAGGAATCCGATGTTAGATGAGTAAGTTGGCTGAGATAAGGTAAGGCTACAATGGGTATCAGAAAGGAAATAAGAGTGACGAGTTAACAAGGACTTAATGATGTCTTGGAGAAGGGTGATAACGTCCCTTATATTGGTATTGAAGTGTTGAACAAATGTTAAGAAGGTAAACTAGGGTTTTGCTCAAGTGGAGTATTATCAACTAAAGCTCGTTCCTACGACATCTAAGGTGAGATTCATGGTATTTATATGTTGTTTAAGGTATTTAAGAGTTGAAATACTTGGATTGTAGAAGGATATAGTAAAATGGGTTATGAATATAGAATAGTGTCATTTTGAGAAATAGTTCGAATCGAGTTATGGCTCTTGTTGTATTGTGATGTAAATACGTTATAAATGATATTAAGAACATTAGATGAGCAATGTATGTTAACGGACGTCGTTGTGTGTTATGGCCATGGATATGGATGATTTGAATGTAAGTCTAGAAATATGGATAATGTGAATGAGTAATGGCTATTGTTATGGCATTGTGAATGTATTATTGACGTTTGGGAGTTGATATACGTTATGGAGGAATGTCATATGAATAGAGGAGATGCTGTCCGATTTTCTCTAGCTTTAGTCATATATGCTACCTATCGATTCTAATGATAGTATGACTTTAATGAAGGTAGAAACAATAGCATTGGAGGAGAACGCGCAAGTGGTAGAATAGTTGCATGGAAAGGTATGTAAGGCTAACCCTTCTTTCATAAGGCATGGTTCTTTGGCCGAACGTCTAAATCTTCCATAAGTCTATGATGTCCTTCAAATGATTTGATCTTCCGAGCTAGTAAGCTCACGATCCTTGATACGCTACGATTGTACTAAGTTCCTCATATAACGAGTAAGCCTATAAAGATAGATGTGACGAATGACGATGATAGTGGTAATGATATCGATGACGATAATGATGACGATGATGATAATGATGTTAATAGTAATGATGCTTATGAGCTATTATGTATATGTATCTATGTACGACTACTATGGAACCCCGAGCTTATGAGGCCGGGTATGATATGTAAGTAAGTATGTATATGATTACGTAACGCGCGCACACCTCTGCAAATGGTACGAGCAACCCTGACGCCTTGGTAGGGCCAGGTAGATTTAACCCTGAAGCCTTGGTAGGGCCAGGTATGTTTGACCTTGAGCCTTGGTTGGCCAAGTATGTATGAAACACCGATCCCACGTGGTCGGGTATGCTATGTAAATTCTATGTATATGTTATGATTATGTGTATGATATGAATACGAATGTGATATGATATGAACACTAGTAAAGGTATATATATATATATATATATACCCGAATACGAGCACAAACATGGTACGGATAATGATGTATGTACACAAATACGTATTAGCCATGGAAATTTACTATGAAAGGCATGTAAGTGCCCATGACGATGATATTTCCACCTCCTATTCTATGCTATTTCTTATGTTGCTATTTATGCTTCTACATTGATATTGATCATGCTTTACATACTTAGTACATTCTTCGTACTGACATCCTTTTGTTTTTGGACGCTGCGTCATGCCCGCAGGTGCACAGGGAGACAAACTTGATCCATAGCTGCTATTCTCAGAGACTACGTAGCAGAGCTCCATTTCATTCGGAGCCATATCTTTTGGGTACTTATTCTTTTGTGTACATAGTTATGGGCATGGCGGGGTCCTGTCCCGCTTATGTGATATGCTATGCTCTCCTTAGAGGCTCGTAGTCACGTGTATATGGTTAGACTTGTCTGGCCTTGTCGGCCTATATTTTGTATATCTTTTGGTAGCCTTGTCAGTTTATGTACATCGATATGGTATAGATGCCAATGATGATTTAAAGATGTTGTCGTCCAATGGGACTAACGTGATTGATGAAAAGAAATGTATGTTTAATTATGTGGCTCACCTAGATGTAATCATAAGTGTAAGCTAAGGGGTGCCCGGGTGGGCTAGCACCGGGTGCTCGTCGCGGCTGCTAGTCGGGTCGTGACAAAAGTGGTATGAGAGCAGTTTAGTCCTAGGGTGTGTCTACGAGCCGTGTCTAGTAGAGTCTTGGCTATGGGTGTGTTGCGCGCCACATTTATAAACAAGAAGCTGCGGACATTATAGGAATACATGACCTTTTTTCTTTATAAGAATCGTGCGATAGAGATATAATATAAGAAATTCTTGTTCCTTAATCGTGTGTTGTGTATTTAAGAAATGCCTGTAAAGAGAAAGGCTACAGTAGCCCAAAAGGGCAAGACGGTGGCAGAAACGCGGGCTGAAAGAGCACCGCCACCAGTAGTAGAGGAAAGTGAGTCCCAGAGTGCGGCTTAATATCAGTCCTCCCGTTCTGTACCTATATTAGAGGAGCATGAGGGAGGGTCAGCCCCAGCTCCAGCACCTCCAGCTCCTCCACCGGATGCTTCTGGCCAAGATGTAAAAGAGGCCATACATTTGCTTACCCAGTTGGTTGTTGCTCAGACTTAGCGGCAAAGTACACGGCAAGGTGATAGGGCTGTTAGTGGAAGGGCCCGTGACTTCATTACTTTGAACCCTCCGAAATTATTTGGGTCAAAGCCGGAGGAGGACCCTCAGGATGTTATCGATGGTATGTTGAGGACGCTATGATTGATACACGCTTCGGACACCGAGTCGATGGAGTTAGCGTCATATAGATTGAGAGATGTCTCGATCCAATGGTATACGGTTTGGATGGCTTCACGGGGAGCTAATGCACCTCCCCCGGTATGGCAAGAGTTTGTTGATGCTTTCCTCTGACATTACATGCCTCCAGAAGTTCGGCGAGCTAGAGCCGACAAGTTCTTAAATTTGAGGCAAGGTAGCATGAATGCTCTAGAGTATAGTCTCCACTTCAATTCTTTGGCTAGGTATGCTTCGGCCATGGTAGCGAATATGGGTGACCGAGTGCACCGATTTGTGAAGGGCCTAGGGCCACATTTGATGGATAGATGTTTGACTACGTCCCTTCAGGACAATATGGATATTGCACGCATTCAGGCTCATGCTCAGAACTTAGAAGAAAGCCTACAGCAGCAGAGAAACGAACGTGAGCATGATAGGGGACATGGCAAGAGGGCTAGATTTTCGGGTCCGATGAGCGAGATCAGAGGTGGGCACAGGCAGCAGATGTCCAGGCACTCAGGCTATTCTATGACTAGTGCGTCTCCACGGTTTTCAATCCAGAGATTCGACAGGTCTACTCCTTCCGGGCCGAGTCATCGTTAGTCGGGTTCTCAGTTTAGAGATGATTCGGGTCAGGCAAGGCCACCCGCACTACGATGTTCCCAGTGTGGGAAGTTACACTAGGGTCGATGCCGATTGGGTTCAAATGTTTGCTATTCGTGTGGTCGACCAAGCCATGTCATGCGTGATTGCCCCTCAGTTCATGGTAGAGGAAGAACCCAGCCTTCAAGGCCGGTAGCCGGATCTTCAGCATCTGTACGCCCTATGGAGCCAGGTTCACATGCGCCAGTCGGCCATGGTAGAGACAGAGGGAGAGTTCCCAGTTCTATCCGTCCTCAGCACCGTGTTTATGCTTTGGTTGGACGCCAAGATCTTGAGTCTTCTCCTAACGTGGTTACAGGTATATTATCAGTATTCTCTCATGATGTATATGCTTTGATTGATCTGGGCTCCACATTTTTATATGTTACTCCATATATTGCGGGTCGATTTAGAGTCGAGCCAAAGTCGATCAAACCTTTTGAGGTGTCTACACCCGTGGGTGAATCGGTAATAACTAGCCGAGTATATAGGAATTGTGTAATTGTGATTTTTGATCGTCATACCATGATTGACTTGCATGAGTTAGGAATGGTGAATTTTGATGTTATTATGGGCATGGATTGGTTGGCTTCTTGTTATGGCAATGTGGATTGTAGGATGAAAATGGTTCGTTTCCAATTTCCGGGAGAACCAGTTTTAGAATGGAAAGGGAATACGGCATCACCAAAAGGTAGGTTTATTTTCTATCTAAAGGCAAGGGAAATGATCACGAAAGGGTGCATTTATCATCTAGTGAGAGTTCAAGATGTAGAAGCTGAGTCGCCGACTCTACAGTCAGTTCCAGTGGTGAATGAATTTCCGGATGTGTTCCCAGAAGAACTTCCAGGCCTTCCTCCCGAGCAGGAATTGATTTTGCTATTGATGTGATGCCAGGCACTAAGCCTATGTCTATTTCTCCTTATAGAATGGCTCCCGCAGAATTGAAGGAGTTGAAAGAGTAATTGAAATACTTTCTTGAGAAAGGCTTCATAGGCCTAGTTCGTTCCCGTGGGGAGCACCCGTATTGTTTGTCCGAAAGAAAGATGGCTCTTTGAGAATGTGCATTGATTATCAGCAGTTGAATAAAGTGACGATTAAGAACCAATATCTCTTCCGAGGATTGATGATTTATTTGATCAATTGCAAGGTGCCAAATGGTTTTCAAAGATAGATTTGAGGTCCGGGTATCACCAAGTGAGAGTTAGGGAGAAAGATATCCCTAAGACGGCCTTCAGGACAAGATATAGTCATTTTGAGTTCCTGGTAATGTCGTTTGGGCTAACAAATGCGCCGGCAGTGTTTATGGATTTGATGAACGATGTGTTCAGGCCCTTTCTAGATTTTTTTGTGATTGTATTCATCGATGACATCTTGGTGTATTCTAGAACCGAGGCAGAACATGCAGATCATTTGCGTACCATCCTTGGAGTTCTTCGAACTCGAGAGTTGTTTGCAAAATTTTCCAAATATGAGTTTTGGTTGAACTCAGTGACATTTCTAGGGCATATTGTTGCAGCCCATGGTATTCAAGTGGATGGTCAGAAGATTGAGGCCGTGAAGACTTGGCCGAGGCCCACGACTCCTACGGAGGTTCGTAGCTTTTTGGGCTTAGCAAGTTATTACAGGAGATTCGTTGAAGGTTTTTCTTCCATTTCTGCACCGCTCACAAAGTTGACCCAGAAATCGGCAAAGTTTCAATGGACAGACGCTTGTGAGCATAGCTTCCAAGAGTTGAAAGGTAGATTGACTTCTGCCCCAGTTTTGACACTTCCAGAGGGATTGGAAGGATATGTTGTCTACTGTGAGGCTTCAGGTGTTGGGCTAGGCTGTGTATTGATGCAACATGGTAAGGTGATTGCGTATGCTTCAAGGCAATTATGAAAACATGAGAAGAATTATCCAACCCATGATTTAGAATTGGCCGCAGTGGTCCATGCATTAAAGATATGGAGACATTATTTATATGGTGTCCATGTGGATATTTATACGGATCATAAGAGTCTTCAGTACATCTTCAAGAAGAAAGAGTTGAATTTGCGGCAACGACGATGGTTAGAGTTGCTTAAAGATTATGACGTTGATATCTTGTATCATCCCGGAAAGGCAAATCTTGTAGCTGATGCTCTTAGCCGCAAATCTATGGGAAGTTTATGTGAAGTACGACCAGAGAAGAGAGAAATGGCTCGTGAGCTCCAACAGTTAGCTAGCCTAGGATTTCGAGTAGTGGACTTAGGTAGCAGGGGAACTACAATTCAGAATTCGGCAGTCTCGTCGCTAGTAGAAGAAGCGAAAGAGAGGCAATACGAAGATTCCATGATAATGCAGTATAGAGACTCACTCCCTCAGAAAGAGGAGTCATCATTCGATATTTCAGGAGACGGAGTTCTCTGATGTCGAGGCAGATTATTTGTTCCCGATGTGGCAGACTTACGCCACCAAATAATGAGGGAAGCCTATTGTTCCCGCTATTATATCCACCCCGGAGCGACGAAGATGTATCATGACCTTAAGTCTATATATTGGTGGAATGGGATGAAGAAAGATATAGCGGAATTCGTAGCTCAATGTCCTAATTGTCAACAAGTGAAAATCGAGCATGAAAAGCCAGGTGGATTGTTGTGAGATATAGAAATCCCAACTTGGAAGTGGGAAGTAATTAACATGGATTTCATTTCGGGTTTACCCCGTTCTCGACGTAAGTATGACTCCATATGGGTGATTGTGGATAGATTCACAAAGTCAGCTCATTTCTTACCGGTCAGAACAACGTATGTGGCAGAAGACTATGCAAAGCTTTATCTTAAAGAGATAGTGAAACTCCATGGCGTTCCAATATCTATTATCTCAGACAGAGGAACTCAGTTTACAACAAATTTTTGGAAGTCTTTTCAAGAGGGTTTAGGGACCCAAGTGAGCCTTAGCACGACCTTTCACCCACAGACCGATGGGCAAGCTGAACGCACCATTCAGACTCTTGAAGATATGTTACGGGCATGTATATTAGATTTTGGAGGTAATTGGGATGATCATTTGCCACTCATTGAATTTTCCTACAATAATAGCTACCATTCTAGCATTCAGATTGCACCGTATGAAGCTTTATATGGGCGAAAGTGTAAATCCCCGATCGGGTGGTTTGAAACAAGAGAGGCTAAATTGATAGGGCCAGACTTGGTCCAGCAAGCCATAGAGGAAGTCAAGCTTATACAAGATCGCTTGTTAGCAGCCAAAAATCGTCAAAAGTCCTATGCAGATAATCGTCGAAGAGACTTAGAGGTCCATGTGAAAGATTGGGTATTCCTGAAAGTTTCACCAATGAAGGGCGTTATGAGATTTGGCAAGAAGGGGAAGCTTAGTCCCCGGTATATTGGGCCTTATGAAATTGTACGGAAGATAGGCAAAGTGGCCTATGAATTAGATCTACCTCCGGATTTTGAGTCAGTCCATCCAGTTTTCCATGTCTCAATGCTTCGAAAATGTGTTGGAGATCCTACTAAGATCGTGCCAATAAGTGATGTGCAAGTGACAGAAAAGTTAACTTATGAAGAGGAACCCATTGCCATACTAGATAGGCAAGTATGGAGGCTTAGAAACAAAGAAGTGGCCTCAGTTAAGGTTCTATGGAGAAGCAGTAAACGAGAGGAAATGACATGGGAAGCGGAAGAGAGTATGCGATCCAGATACCCACATTTATTTCATCCCCTGGAAGAAATCCAAGATGAGACGTCAAGATCATAAGGTACGTGTGTTTTCCTTTTATACTTTTTGGTCGTGTGTGGCCAAATTTTATTGCTATTATGTTGTGGCCCTGTGAGGCATCGATATTATGGGTTGTTGTGACAGGATGGTAGTGCCATATTATAGGGGTAACTCTGGCAAAATTTTTATAGAATTCCCGAAGACTTTAACATTCGAGGACGAATGTTCTTAAGGGGGGAAGAATGTCACACCTCGGAAAATCCTCCGTTGTTGCGTAAGTAAATGAACTAGTGAGGAGTACGAGTATATGATGTTTCCGTGAGTAAGGAATGACATTTGGTGACCCTAAACGAGATTTCAAAGGCATCCGATGTTAGATGAGTAAGTTGGCTGAGATAAGGCAAGGCTACGATGAGTATCAGAAAGGAAATAAGAGTGACGAGTTAACAAGGACTTAATGATGTCTTGGAGAAGGGTGATAATGTCCCTTAGATTGGTATTGAAGTGTTGAACAAGTGTTAAGAAGGTTCCACAAGGATTGGAGATCAAACGAATCGACGAAACGAACTTCGGAACCACTGGGGGTTATACGACCAAACATACTGGCTGTATAAATTGTACGGTCCTTATGTTTGGGACAGTATAATCAGCACAGAAAGGTAAAAGTTTCTAGACCAAATATACGGCCAGACATACGATCCATATAAATTATACGGACTGTATGTTGGTCCGTATAAGTGGTCGGGGCAGATTTGGCTCAATAAATGAAGAGGGCAAGTCTTATTTCATTTCACTTCTACATCACACCCCTTCTCTCTAAAACATCTCTCTACATATATTCCACAAGAATTTAAGGATATTTGGTTATCAATAACATAAACCACGTGAATCAAGTGTGAGAAAACCGTCAAAGATCATTCAAGTCAGAAATCTTAGGGAGGTAAACTAGGGTTTTGCTCAAGTGGAGTATTATCAACTAAAGCTCGTTCCTACGACATCTAAGGTGAGATTCATGGTATTTATATGTTGTTTAAGGTATTTAAGAGTTGAAATACTTGGATTGTAGAAGGATATAGTAAAATGGTTATGAATATGGAATAGTGTCATTTTGAGAAATAGTTCGAATCAAGTTATGGCTCTTGTTGTATGGTGATGTAAATACGTTATAAATGATGTTGAGAACATAAGATGTGCAATGTATGTGAATGGACGTCGTTGTGTGTTATGGCCATGGATATGGATGATTTGAATGTAAGTCTAGAAATATGGATAATGTGAATGAGTAATGGCTATTGTTATGGCATTGTGAATGTATTGTTGACGTTTGGGAGTTGATATACGTTATGGAGGAATGCCATATGAATAGAGGATATGCTGTCCGATTTTCTCTAGCTTTAGTCATATGTGCTAGCTATCGATTCTAATGATAGTATGACTTTAATGAAGGTAGAAACACTACCATTGGAGGAGAACGCGCAAGTGGTAGAATAGTTGCACGAAAAGGTATGTAAGGCTAACCCTTCTTTCATAAGGCATGGTTCTTTGGCCGAACGTCTATATCTTCCATAAGTCTATGATGTCCTTCAAATGATTTGATCTTCCGAGCTAGTAAGCTCACGATCCTTGATACGCTACGATTGTACTAAGTTCCTCGTATAACGAATAATCCTATAAAGATAGATGTGACGAATGACGATGATAGTGATAATGATATCGATGACGATAATAATGACGATGATGATAATGATGTTAATAGTAATGATGCTTATGAGCTATTATGTATATGTATCTATGTACGACTACTATGGAACCCCGAGCTTATGAGGCCGGGTATGATATGTAAGTAAGTATGTATATGATTACGTAACGCACACACACCTCTACAGATGGTACGAACAACCCTGACGCATTGGTAGGGCCAGGTAGATGTAACCCTGAAGCCTTGGTAGGGCCAGGTATGTGTGACCTTGAGCCTTGGTTGGCCAAGTATGCATGAAACATCGATCCCACGTGGTCGGGTATGCTATGTAAATGCTATGTATATGTTATGATTATGTGTATGATATGAATATGAATGTGATATGATATGAACACCGGTAAGGGTATATATATATACCCGAATACGAGCACAAACATGGTACGGATAATGATGTATGTACACAAATACGTATTAGCCGTGGAAAGTTACTATGAAAGGCAAGTAAGTGCCCATGACGATGATATTGTGACCTCCCATTCTATGCTATTTCTTACGTTGCTATTTATGCTTCTACATTGATATTGATCATGCTTTACATACTCAGTACATTCTTCATACTGACGTCCTTTTGTTTGTGGACGCTGCATCATGCCCGCAGGTGCACAGGGAGACAGACTTGATCCATAGCTGCTATTCTCAGAGACTACGTAGCAGAGCTCCATTTCATTCGGAGCCATAGCTTTTGGGTACTTATTCTTTTGTGTACATAGTTATGGGCATGGCGGGGTCCTGTCCCGCTTATGTGATATGCTATACTATCTTTAGAGGTCCGTAGTCATGTGTATATGGTTAGACTTGTCTGGCCTTGTCGGCCTATATTTTGTATATCTTTTGGTAGCCTTGTCAGTTTATGTACATTGATGTGGTATAGATGCCAATGATGATTTAAAAATGTTGTCGTCCAGTGGGACTAACGTGATTGATGAAAAGAAATGTATGGTTAATTATGTGGCTCACCTAGATGTAAGTATAAGTGTAAGCTAAGGGGTGCCCGGGTGGGCTAGCACCCGGTGCTCGTCGCGGCCCCTAGTCGGTTCTTGACAAATATGGTATAATTATTTATATATTATTTTGATAGCCTAAAGGGCTTGTGTATATGAAACTAGTTATGTTTACAAATGAAACATGATTTTCTTATAGTTCCTGGTACCCATCGCGGCCCCTAGCTGGGTCGTGACAAAAGTGGTATCAGAGTCGTTCAGTCCTAGGAAGTGTCTACGAGCTGTGTCTAGTAGAGTCTTGTTTGTGGTGTGTTGCGCGCCACATCAATAAACAGGAGGCTACAGGGCATTTAGGAAAAATGACCATCTTTCTTCTCATGAGATCGTGCGATAGAGCCATGTATAAGATTTTATCCTTCCTAATAGTGTGTTATGATTTAAGAATGCCGCCAAAGAGAAAGGGTACAGCCGACCAGAAGGGCAAGACTACGAAAAAGAGGCGGGTAGAAAGAGATCCTCCGAGGAATATAGATGAAGGCGAATTACATAATGAGGCCTTGTCTAACACTTCTTCTACCCTGTCTAATGTGGAAGAGCAAGGGGGAGCTTTAGCTCCAATTCCTCCACCAGTTGCTTCGGGTCAACAGATGACCGAGGCCAATCATTTATTGACACAATTGGTGGCTGCTCAGGCATAACGACAAAATGCGAGCCCAAGTGATCGAGCAGCAAGCACCAAAGCCCGTGATTTTATGAGTCTCAATCCTCTGGAGTTCTTCAGGTCAAAGCCGGATGAAGACCCGCAAAGTTTCATAGATGAGATGTTGAGGACATTGATGATTGTCCATGCCTCCGAAACTGAATCTGTGGAGTTGGCATCTTATAGACTCCGGGATGTGGCAGTTTTATGGTACAACAATTGGGTAATATCAAGAGGAGAGAATGCGCCTCCTCCGGTTTGGCAAGAATTTGTTGATGCATTTATTTGTTACTATTTGCCACCCAAGGTCCGCCGAGCTAGAGCGGATAGATTTCTACATCTAAGGCAAGGAAATATGAGTGCTCGGGTGTATAGCATGCAATTTAATTCCTTGGCTAGATATGTCCCGACTATGATGGCCACCATGGGAGATCATGTACATAGGTTTGTGAGTGGCTTAGGGCCACATTTCTTCAAGGATTGCTTGACCCTCTTTGCAAGACATGATGGATATTTCCCGAATACAAGCCCACGCCCAGAACTTAGAGGGACGACAACAACCACAAAGGGGTGACCGCGACGGTTATAGAAGACAAATCAAAAGGGCTAGATCTATGGGCATAAGCAGTGATTATAGAAGGGGATCGAGGCAGACCTATTCCTGACATTCAGGTCAGTCAGTGACTAGTGCGCCTCCATGATTCGCGGATAGGGGATTTGATCGCTCTTTTCCTTCAGGACAGGGTCACAGTTTGAGAGCTTCGGGTTCTAAATTTGGGGGTGATTCCAGTCAGAGGAGACCACTAGTTCCACGATGTAGCTGGTGCGGGAAATTGCACTCAGGGCCATGTCGTCAGGAAACGGATGCTTGTTATGTTTGTGGACAGACTGGGCATTTGATGCGATATTGTCCCTCGCGGTATGGTAGAGGTGAGGTTCAGCCCACAAGCTCAGTAGCTGGCTCTTCATCAGTACGCCCGGCCGGGCAGACTTCTCAGGTGTCAGCAGGTCGAGGTAGAGGCAGAGGGGCAGCATCTACTTCAGGTGCCACTCAGCCCCATGTTTATGCTTTAGCTGGATGACAGGATCTCGAATCCTCTCCGGATGTAGTTACAGGTATATTGTCTATATTCTCCCATGATGTGTATGCGTTGATAGATCTGGGTTCTACATTCTCTTATATTACTCCATATGTTGCTGGTTGTATTGGGGTGAAACCTGAGCCAATAAACCTTTTGAGGTGTCTACTCCGGTTGGTGAACCCGTAATAACAAGACAAGCGTATGAAAATTGTGTGATTGTGGTATGTGATCGCCAGACCAAAGCTGATTTGATTGAGCTGGAAATGATAGCTTTTGACGTGATTATGGGTATGGATTGGTTGGCATCGTGTTATGCTAATGTTGATTGCCGAATGAAAGTAGTTCGATTTCAATTTCCGGGAGAGCCCGTGCTTGAATGGCAGGGTAATACCGCATCTTCGAAAGGTAGGTTTATTTCCTACCTTAAGGCAAGAAAGATGATAGCCAAGGGCTATATTTATCATCTAGTTCGGGTTCACAACACCGACGCAAAGCCGCCAACTTTCAGATCAGTTCCGGTAGTTAATGAATTCCTAGATGTGTTCCCAGATGAACTTCCAGGTCTTCCTCCAGAAAGAGAGATTTACTTTGCCATTGATGTGTTGCCGGACACCAAGCCTATTTCTATTCCTCCCTATCGAATGGCTCCGGCAGAATTAAAAGAGCTAAAGGCGCAGTTGAAAGACTTGCTTGAAAAGGGGTTTATTAGGCCCAGTTCATCACTGTGGGGAGCACCGGTCTTGTTTGTGAGAAAGAAAGACGGTTCTCTACGAATGTGTATCGATTATAGGTAAGCTGAACAAAGTGACGATAAAGAACAAATATCCTCTTCTAGGGATTGATGACTTATTCGACCAGTTGGAAGGTGCCAAGTGGTTTTCTAAAATAGATTTGAGGTCGGGTTACCATCAAGCGAGAGTTAGAGAAGAAGATATTCCCAAAACAGCTTTCAGAACGAGATATGGCCACTACGAATTCAGAGTGATGTCGTTTGGGTTAACTAATGCTCCGGCTGTGTTTATGAATTTGATGAACGACGTATTCAGGCCTCTCTTGGACCTATTTGTGATAGCATTTATTGATGATATTCTGGTGTATTCTCGCACAGAATTAGAACACGCAGATCATTTGCGAATTGTTCTTGGCATTCTTCGAGCCCGAGAATTGTATGCAAAATTTTCAAAGTGCGAGTTTTGGCTAAATTCTATGACATTTCTGGGCCATGTTATTTCAGATGATGGCATATAAGTCAACACTCAGAAAATTGAAGCTGCGAAGACTTGGCCAAGGCCTACGACGCCTACAGAAGTCCGTAGTTTTCTGGGTTTGGCAAGTTATTATTGAAGATTCGTAGAGGGATTTTCATCTATTTAAGCCCCATTGACGAAGCTAACCTTGAAGTCAGCCAAATTTCAGTGGAATGATGCCAGTGAACGTAGCTTCCAAGAGTTGAAAGACAGATTGACCTCAGCTCCGATCTTAACACTTCCAGAAGGGTCAGATGGCTATGTGGTGTATTGTGATGCTTCCGGTGTTAGATTAGGATGCGTATTGATGCAGCGTGGTAAAGCTATTGCATACGTTTCGAGACAATTACGGAAACATGAAAAGAATTATCCAACTTGTGATCTCAAATTGGCTGCGGTTATTCATGCCTTAAAAATATGGAGGCATTATTTGTATGGTGTGCATGTTGATATCTATACCGATCACAAAAGTCTTCAATACATTTTCAAGCAAAAGGAGTTGAACCTGCGGCAGAGGCGGTGGTTAGAATTGTTAAAATATTATGATGTGAACATATTGTACCACCCTGGAAAGGCGAATGTAGTAGCCGATGCGCTTAGCCGCCGATCAATGGGCAGTTTATGTGAAGTCCCTCTGGAAAAGAAAGAGATGGTTCATGAGCTCCACCAACTGGCTAATCTTGGAGTACGTGTAATTGATTCGGGTAATGTGGGAATTAGTATCAATGACCCCACAATTTCGTCCTTGGACATGGAAGTGAAAGAACAGCAATATGAAGATCCTCAGTTGTGTCGTTACAGAAACACATCCCATGGAAAAGAGAAGTCTTCATTTGAAATTTCTATGGATGGAATTCTTAGATATTGAGGCAAGCTATGTGTCCGAATGTAGCAGAATTGCGCCAAAAGTTTTTAGAAGAAGCACATTGTTCTCGGTACTCTATTCACCCAGGTGCAACCAAAATGTATCATGATCTCAAGTTAATATATTGGTGGGATGGCATGAAGAGAGACATAGCCGAATTTTTAGCACAGTGTCCAAATTGCCAATGAGTAAAAGTTGAACATCAGAAGCCGGGAGGCTTATTGCAAACAATGGAGATCCCTACTTGGAAATGGGAAGTGATCAACATGGGTTTTATTGTGGGATTACCTCGTTCCCGAGGCAAGTATGATTCTATATAGGTGATAGTGGATAGATTAACAAAGGCAGCTCATTTTCTTCCAGTTAGAACTACCTACTCAGCAGAAGATTATGCGAGATTATATCTCAAGGAAATTGTGCGACTCCATGGTATACCATTATCTATTATTACAGATAGAGGAGCACAGTTTACAGGCAGGTTTTGGAAGTCTTTTCAAGAAGGTTTAGGCACTCAAGTGAAGATTAGTACAGCATTTCATCCATAGACTGATGGACAAGCCGAGCGCACTATTCAGACCTTGGAAGATATACTACGAGCATGTGTGCTGGATTTCGGTGGAAGTTGGGATGACAATTTACCGCTAATCGAGTTTGCATACCATAATAATTATCATTCTAGTATTCAAATGGCTCCTTATGAAGCTTTATATGGAAGGAAGTGTAGATCCCCAATCAGATGGTTCGAAATAGGGGAAACACAGCTAGTAGGCCCTGAATTGATTCAGCAAGCGGTGAAAAAAGTTAAGGTGATCCGAGACCGATTGCTAACAGCCCAAAGTCGCCAAAAGTCGTATGCAGACAATCGCCGACGAGACTTGGAATTCCAGGTTGATGATTGGGTATTTTAAAAAGTATCGCCAATGAAAGGCGTGATGAGAATTGGCAAGAGAGGGAAGCTAAGTCCTAGATACATTGGACCCTATAGAATTATCCGCAAGGTGGGTCATGTAGCCTATGAATTGGACTTACCCCCGGAGCTTCAATCAGTCCATCCAGTTTTCCATGTTTTGATGCTCCGCAAGTGTGTTGGAGATCCCATGAGAATCGTTCTGACTGATGATATACAAGTGACAGAAAAGCTAACCTATGAAGAAGTACCTATTGCTATTCTAGACATGCAAGTACGAAGACTTCGAAATAAAGAGGTAGCTTCAGTCAAAGTCTTGTGGCGAAACAACAATCGGGAAGAAATGACTTGGGAGGCAGAAGAGAAAATGAAGTCCAAGTACCCGCATTTATTCCAACCCCCAGAGGAGATCCTAGATGAAACGCCAACAATATAAGGTATATATGCTTTATCTTTATGCTTTTGGTTGTGTGTGGCCATAGATATGTTGATATTGCGATGTAGCCCTATGAGGAGATGATATTATGGGTTGTTGTGACAGGTTGGCAGTGCCAAGTTACAAGGGAAGCACTGGCGAAATTTTTGTAGAATCCCGAGTGCTTAACATTCGAGGACGAATGTTTCAAAAAGGGGGAGGAATGTTACACCTTGGAAAAATCCCCTGTATATGTACAGTGAATAGGCTAACAAAGGACATAGAGTATGCGATGTTTTGATGAGTACGAAATAGTATTTGAAGACCCTCAACGAGATTTCAAAGGCATATAATGCAATGAAAGAAAGTTGCCAAGGAAAGCGAATCATATGTTGTGTATCGGATAAGAATTTCGAGCAACGAGTCTATGATGGCATAATGATGTCTTAGAGAAGAGTAATAACGCCCCTAATATTGATATTGAGATGTTAAACAAGTGCCAAGAAGGTTCCATAAGGATCTGAGATCAAACGAGTCGACTAGAACGAAAACGGAATCACTGGGCATTATATGGCCCAACCTACGGACCGTATAAATTGTACCAGCCGTATGTTGGACCGTATAATTGGATAAGGAGGGAAGCAGCTACTGGACCAAACATACGGCCACACATACGGTTCGTATAAATAGTACGGACTGTATGTTGGTCCGTATAACATGGTCCGGCCAGCTTTTAAATTAAGTTTAAGGGACCCTTTTTCATTTCATTCTCACTCCTCTCTTCAAGAAACATCTAGAATACTATCTAATACTCCTCCACAGGAGAATCAAAGGAAAACCAAGATCAACAACACCAAATCCATGAAACAAAAAAGTGTGAAACCTAGCTAAAGTTCATCTTCGTCAAAGGAAACCAAAAGAGGTGAGATAGGGATTTGGTGCTAGAGGAGAAACTCCACTCAAGACTTGTTCAACCATCATATAAGGTACGTTTCATGACTATACCATGTTGTTTAAGGTAATGGAAGGTTAAGATACTTGAATTGTAGAAAGACATAAGAAATGGGTCATAATGGAGTGAATAGTGCCATGGTTGGATGGTAGTTGAATTGAATCACGAATGTTGGTATAAATACGTTATAAATTACGTTTAGGCCATGACGTAAGTATTATATATGTAAAAACGCGATAAGGAGCTATAACCATAAATATGGAGAAATTGAAGAGAAATGGTGGATTGTGGTCAATGTACATGAATGATGATTGTTGATTGCATTATTATGAATGTTGTTGTGAGCATTTGAGAGTTGATATAGAACATGGGAAAGGTAGTGTAAACAAAGGAAGTGCTGCCCAATTGTCCCTAGCTTTAGGAAGCCCGTTCTTATAATTGCTTAACTAATGACGATATAAATTCTCTTGAAGGTAGAACGTGTGCATTAAGGGAGAACACGCAAGCGATAGCTTAGTTAAACATCCAAGGTATGTAAGGCTTATCCCTTCCTTCAAAGGCATGAATCTTTCAAGCTTTCCATGATCCTCCTATATGATGGAACTTATGAGTCCTTAAATACACTAAATTACATACGAGCATGATAGTGATGATAATGAGTTAAAGCATAGAAATTCGATAGTTCATGATATGATGATCCCATAACACTGATGATGTCATTATTGTTAACACTCCCCTTATGTACTATTTCCTTCGAGGTGAGGCAAGATACTCCTAAATGTCATAATATAATCGGGGGTTTACGACCTTACGTTACCCCGACATAGCTATGATTGTCCTCAAAGTCTAATGTATGCTTCTAATGCTAAATGTGAAACGATGTAAAGTAATGGTATGTTTATAAGATGATCAATAATGCTAGCTTATAATATGCCTATGTTATGTATGAAAATGCCAAACTATGATATGATTATGATACGTTCATGAAATGTGCAATGGTGATGGGTAATGATTGATTATGTGATGATGAGATTCCACCTCGCCAGAATGGCCGGGCATGTCACTGCTAAGGCGGGCTGCATATGGTTCCACTGTGCCTAGATGGCCAGGCATGTCACCGCTAAGGCGGGCTGCGATGTTACACCGAGCCTAGAGGGCCGGGCATGATCACCACTAGTGGGCGGCATATGATGGTTACCCAGACGCGGGATAACGATGTGATATGTGATGTGTCGAGATACGTGATGTGACGAGATATATGATGTGACGAGATATGTGATGTGATGACATATGTACCATGATTATGTAAAATATGATATATGTATGAGATGTATCTGCTTATAACACTCTTGCAGGAATGGTTCTTTTTTTTTTTTTTGGCTAGGCAGAAAAATCTTAAGTGTTAAAGAATCACATAATCTCTCATTACTTATATACTATCAGATATACCACCTATATACTATAAAACCCTACTACTATATCACTACTAGACTATATAAGAACATTACAAATACATACTCTATTTACACTATTCTAGATATACTGATATTATACAAAATTTTCAAAGATAAGAGTTGATTTCCAAAGGTTTAAGTGTTGGTGTCGAATTGTTCATCCAATTCCTTCCATTTGATCTTTTGGTTTCCCTAATAAAAGGTAAATTCTTATTTCAACCCTTGTTTTCATTTCAAACTATGATTATCTATTGTTTGTGATACTTGTTAGCTAGAAAAATGGTTATCTATTAGTTTGATTCTGTTTTAATGATTAAGTGAGCATTATGTGTCCTTTTTTGTGATTTGAAATTGAAAAATGAGTTTAAAAGCTTAAAGTTAGACAATGTTAAGTAGTTTTGAGTTCGGTTAAGTTAATAAAAATGAAGAAGGAAAACAGTTTAAGTTCGGATTCTTGACACTAAGTTAGTAAAGTTGATGTTTTTTAATCTAAGTTAGCTACTTTTGATAAGTTCTTGTTAAGTAACATCATTTAGTTGGAATTTTTCCCTAGTTTATAACCTTATACCTTCTTGACTTTGTTTGATATTTTAAAATTATAAGTTTGGATGGTTTGAAAGGAAAATATGATTAAGTGAAAACACGTTCAAGTCCAAAAATGTCTCTTTTGAGCCTGTTTTAGTCTCAAGTATTGAATAAAGACTTCTTTCTTTCATTATTAAATGAATGTTACTTGTTTCAATAGTTGATTCTTTCTAGAATACTTTTACTACTTCTAAGAATGTTAAAACTGTTTAAGAGAGTAAGGTTTTTTCAAAAAATGGATCCTGGAGTATTGTTTGAAATCTAAATGGAATTTATGAAAATTTGAATGTGTTGTATGAGTTTGAGTGTGAGAAATAGGGTTTGCAAGTCATTCTTGATTTTAAAAATGCTAAATTTGATTGGAAGTCTTATAACATGATTTGTGGTCCTGTTAGTCTCTTGTTTTGACAGAAAAAATGATTTTAAAGAAGTAAGAGTTGTTCCTGAGATGTAGTTTAAGGATTTGAAGTTTAAAACTGTCTAAATGTGAATTATAGCTTAAAAGGAAACTTGGATGTTTTGCTAACTCTAAACTCTATTAAAATAAGTTAGGGGGGGGGGGGGGGTTGTAAGTCCAGTCTTGTATGTGGATTATGGAGTTGTTTGAGATTTTAGACTGAGCTAAATGATGCTAAGCTTAAAGTTTTGGAACTTGTCTTGAGTCTGTGTAGCTTTATACTTGCTCTTGTTTGAAAGCTTTGAAAGTTTAAACTAAAGTAGGCCAGAAATATCCTTGTTTAAATATTTGTCCTGTTTTTAGGTTCTTTATGCTATAAGAAGTTGGAAGAGGTTCAAACTAGTTATTAAGGCTGAGTTTAGTTTTGAATCTATAGAAGTTGTTTTCATTTCCTTGTAAGTCATATTTTGAGCAGAACTGTCTGTTTTTATGACTTGAGTTCTCAGAAAACCAATTTGGTTTGATCACAGATTTTTAAAATCACTCAGTTTTAGGAATCTTTTAACAGTCAAAAGCTTGGGAATTAAGTAGAAACTGACCTAAAACAATGTGACACTTTTACTAGTTCAGTCCGTCCTCTTTTGTTCCAAATAAATCTCAAAGTGTGCATTGTCTATCTTGTTCTATGCTGTCTTGACTATATTAATCACAATCTACCTTATTGATTTTATAATAGGTGCCAGGTATCCTCTAGGAGTTCTTTCTAGTTCCTTTTGAACTGCTGAATCTTTTGTTCGTGACTGCCTTTGCAGTGTGACTTGTAATATGAGAAATTTGACTTGAAATCTTTTCTAGACTAGACTATGTCCCTTATTAGCCTTACTTAGACATTGCCAGGTCTTTTGAAACTAACCTAGTTTGGGATGCTTCCTTATGTGATAGTAATTGTAACTAATACACTGTTTAGAGTAGCTTCACCTATTTTGGAAGTAAATGGACCTTTTAAAACAATAGGAATCTTTAAGGCTGAAATTTTGAAAGAAAAAAAAACGTGTGAAATCCTATTTTTGTTTAAAACTAGTAAGCCATGATGCAATTGTGCTAAGTAGGCATTTTGTCCACTTTTTTATCAAGAAGTTTGAGTAAAATTGTTTCCTATGTAAGAATGCTCTTGTGATTCCTGTTAAGTGATTGAGGTACATACTAAACCTAGTGTTAGTTACTTGTATTCAAGCTTGTGAGTCTCATCTCTACTTACTATTTGATTACAAATTTCTATAGAACTAATAGGCTAAAAGTTGTAAAACTAGAAGATGTGAACCTATGATCTATAGACTGTGTTCCATGATTCGTCTGAATGACTGCTTGTCTTGACTTTATTCCTGAACAAATTCCTCTAATTGTGTAAAACTTTATCTATGGACCTGGTCTTGGCAGATAACCTTTTTTTTACATAACATGTAGTTTTGATGGAAGTCTATGATAGAAATAGGACTTGGAAGAGGTTCCTCCCCTACGTTTGCTTGAATTCCCTTTATTTGAAGCCCTGGGGCATTTCTGTTAGTTAGAGTGTGCATTACAATTTGATTTTGAGACTAGAAACTGATTATATGGGAAAGAAAAATCTTGTATTAGAGCTTTATGTGAACTGTTCTTTCTTTTCCAAAGCTGAGCTGGATTATTTGATTGTTTGCCCATTTTTGTTTCTTCCTTCTTGATTGCCTTTATGATAGTTGGACTTTAAAATTTCTTGAACTATGGTTGAAGAGGCTAAATACAGAGACTGTGAACTTTTTTTTTCTCTGAAATGTGTTGTGTTGAACATGGAAGTTTTAAAGGAAAGCTATGAATATTCTTGAAAAAGTGGCACTGCATTTTTCTGTTTTTTTAACTTGGTTGTTTTCTCTTTTCTTAACTGATGTATGATGCCCTGTTTGGACATCAACAACATTGCTAATATTCCTTTCCTTGAAATTTGTCTGAATTGGTATACATATCTAGTTAGGGAATGAATATAAAGTTGTTATAATTCTTCACCTCTTGTCTCTTTCCTTGATGGATATTGTTGTGTCCATGAGTATAACCTCTTCATGATCATCTAGATCTAGACTTACATGTGAAACCCCTGCCCCTACTTATATGAGTCATATTGGAAACTATTTCAAATCGATATAGATGTCTTTGTCTGAAAATTGACCTCTAAGACTATGTGAGTAACTGTCATTTGATCCCACTAGTCTAATAAGACAACTTAAAAAATAAGTTGGGATTTGAAGCATCCCTTAAAAGTTCTTGAACACCTCAAAGAATTTGGCATTGCGGAGTTGCTTATGGCTTGTCTTAACCTATGTTTGGAAACCCCACATGTGCATTATCGTAAACCTATCAACCGTTGTATTTCTAGAAAAAATGCAAGTTGATACCTTTACTTGAGACTTGGTTTAAAACCTATTGACTATCTAAATGTATTTTCAAAAATTGTTGAGTGTAATTTGAAGACCTTGAAAACTGAAAGTACATTTAGGTCCAATTGGTACTGTTTCATTTTGCTTGAATCATGTTGGTTGTAGTTTTAGGTGATGATCCATCCCTATGTCACTTTCTTGCATTGACACTTGTTCAAAAACTTTTGAACTTGGCATATGAATAACTTGCCTGCTTAAAACCGGTACTAGTTGAGTCACTCTGTGACACTCTTGTTTTGAATTTGTTGATAGCTAGCCTTAAAACTGTGCATAATAAAGAATCTAAGAGTGTTTGTTTGGTCCTAATTGGTAACTAGATACTTGAGTTTTGGATTGTTGCCTTGCTGGGTAGATTTGAAATATTCAATATGATCTAAATGTGGTGTTTGAGAGTTGATATTAGCTGAGTATAGAGTGCATATCGAGGTATATATGGGGTATGCCCTCCATGGGTTTTTTTCTCTATTTTAGTAGGTATATCAGTGGTGTATCATGGATATTACCGCCTGACACTTAGAAAATTTTAAGGAGATGGTCATTTTGGGACACGATTCTGGGCCTGCCCTTAGTATTGGTGATCTGATAATTGTTAAATATTTAGCCACTGATGGGCTTTTGCATAAATTATCTGCTATTTTTTTAGTATAATAATTATGGGCTTGGCCCTAAAGTATTTTAATTCATTTTTGGTTTTGTAATTTAATTCCCATCCTCGATTACTTTACTAATATTATGTATACCTATTTTTTGTGACCTCCAAAATTTGTTGGTGGGTCTTTCAAGGCCCACTAACAATTCTAGATCGAGTCTACCCCTAGCATGGATGGCATAAGCATTGGAACACATTATTGGAGCGGAAAATTTTAATTTGTGCATTTTTCTGTTGGGCTTGGCCGGCCCAACTCTTTACTATATTCAGTTTTATATTTTAATTCATTTTGTGCATGATTTATTGGAACCTTTAAGATTATCACATATTTAGAGTCGCCAAAAAACTATTTTTTGAAAGCTTAAAAATCTGATTTTAGAAAATTCTTGCGAAAAAGAGCCTTTTGATTAATTATACTTGTATAAAATTGAGACGTCTTTAAATTTGAAATAATGATTTTTTGGGACAAAAATTGGCAACTTAAACAAATTTTAAAACAAAACAAAAAAAGACCTTGGACCCATGGACTATTGGACAGAATTGGACAAAATTTGGACTTGGACTAATTTTGTGAATTTAGAACTGACTTAGACTAAAAATCTTAAATACGGTTAACAATAGTACGCCAAAAAATGATTTTTCTAAAGCTTAATATGAAAACTAAAAACCTTTTTTCTAAAAACTCGGGTGGGATTACGTAGTGTTTTACTTAGGTTAACGCCTTCGGGTTTTAACCTAGGTGTTCTAGTCCGAAACCCAAACACCCAATTTTGGGCAAAACTTTACCACTTTTATTTCTTGAAAATGTTGTATTTTGCATAAATGACTAACCTTTATTATGGGAATCTAAAACTAGAGTAGTTTTTATCAAAAACAGTTTATATTTGCAAAGGCATACTATTAGAACCCGTAGAAGTATATTTTTTCCTTTTTCCCTATACGATTGAAAATCGTACTTCCCCAGGAAACTTTCCTTTTTAAATGAGGCAAGTGCAAATACAAATCGGAAAAAAATAGAACTGCTACAGATGGCGACTCTGCTGGGGATAATTTAAGGTTCTAACCATAAGGGTTCGAATAACTTGTGTGATTGTATGATAAATTTTTTAAGTGATATAAATTATTTATGTGTTTAAATTCCCAAAAAATATAATTGTCAATCATGCATGCATAGTCCGCCACTCCTGGCATTTATTTTATTTTTCCTAGGGTGACGACACGGGATGAGCTGCGGTCATACCTTTACTAAAAAAACCTTTTAGCTATATTCTTAGGAAGTCTCTAAGGTTGAGTGGGCATGCGGTCCTCCCACAGCCTTAGAGAGCCCACCCCCAGCTTATCCGCTTGGGTAACCTATGTCATTTGCATGAAAAAACCACTCTAGAATAATTAGCGTGGAGCGAAGCCAAATCCTTACTGATATAGCACATGCTGACCATAGATCGTTTGGGTATCTCAGACCTACCTTAATCGGACAAGATAAACACCTTACTGTGTTCAGATGGTGTGAAAGCCTGAAGGCACTGCATCCCACTATTTGTTATTTGGAAGAATTATTGTGCCATGTGTGAAATAAATTATTGTTCCTGGGGGCGGGAATCTAACAGTGTTCTATCTTACAGATGTCTCCTGATCTGCAGTTTGATATGATTGTGGGTCCACTACCAGGTATAATGATCTAGTGGGAAAGTTTTACTAATGATCAGAAGAAAGAGATAAAGGGTTGTATAGGGAATTTACCTTCGTTGATAAATATGACTGGGGATCCGGGTCTGCTAGAGATTATTACTGGTTATTAGGACAACGATAGAATGGTGTTCAGATTTGGAGAAATAGAGATGACTCCCACTTTAGAATAGATTAGAGATGTCTTGGAAAGCGTAGGAAGCGTTAACAGGTCCAAAAAGAAGTTAGCTCAAAATATCCTTATCCCTTACAAACCTACCCCAAAAGAAATCAAAGAAATGTTGCTATCAACAGAGCCGATTGGGCATAGGGACCCACTATAGCCTTTAGAGAATTATATAGGAGGTATTCATCCAAATAGGGGTATGAAACCACATCCTTGAGTTTTCTTCACTCCAGTTCTGGGAAGCTAACCAAACACTAGCCTTTATCACCTGCCTATTGGGAACCATTGTATTTCCACTAAATGCCTCCCTAGCTATTGACACCCGGGTTGTCTTTGTTGCCCATGCTTTCCTTAAGGCGGTTACAACGAATGGGCGTACCAAATATTTTGGCATCATCCCTATTATCCTATCTGATATATATCGGGCTCTAAGAAAGTGTCGCAACCATTATTACTACTTCCATGGTTCCAGCCTCTTAGTCCAATGGTGGATGCTTAAGCATTTAGATAGGAGCGTTTTATCTACCCGCTGAGATCTGGCCCTGAGAGAGGATGATTTAGGAGTCACCGCTATGCCTTGTGGGGTTCAAGATAAAAGAGGATGGGCTCACATCTTTTCCAGACTGAGAGAAGAACATATTCGGTGGAGAGTACCTAGTTTTCTTTCCAAGACTATTTGTGTTAAGAGCCGTAGGCATCCATATTTACCGCTTATGGGCATTAGAGAAATCGGGCCCTACACATCATTGAGAGTACTTAGACAGTTTAGTATGAGACAGGTTATTCCAAATGTGGTTAATATGGGAGAGTTTGTACGAGATTATGAATAAGGTCATATCAAAGGTATAAAAGATGCTCAGAAATATTGGAAGAATGTGATAAGGGAAGATAAGTTGGATGAAGATCCAAACAATCCAAGTCATGATGAAAACTACTACGAGAGGCTTAGGGCTGAGCTAGCAGGTATTGCTACTCTAGGACCGTATCTGTACAAATTTCCCGTCGATAGGGATGCCGCGAATGCAATTTAGGTTAGAAGATTGAAATCACGAATGGAAGGAAGAGAAATGGATCATCAAGCAAAACCATAATATGACCAAGAGATAATTAAGAGTTTAACTGACGAGGCAGATGCCTCATTGAAGAGCTTAGAATGGCTTGACACTTTTGTTAAAGGAGCCATAGATACAGGGACGTCGTTGACTAATGATCAGAGGGGTCAGTGGATTGGGACAGCATTGATGCTAGCCCATGTAGCCATTCAGACAGCCCTTCTAAGGGCAAGAAGGCACGAGATGATAGAGAGCCGATTTCTCTCCGTGGAATGGACTTTTTCTGATAGTCGTATTTTATTTACTTTAAAATCCTTGTTATCCAACTTGGAAAATATTAATGAAAAGCACGGGGATTTTTATTTTTCAGGAACAATACATTTGTTTTACATATGGCGCAATTCTGCTTCATACGCTAGTAGCCTCGAAGCAACGAGATATAGGAAAATGAATTATATATTGTCTAAATGCTTATTTGATATAACTGCTTTGTGCAAAAATCATATATTGTTGAAACTCTTGATTGGTCCACATTCCGGTCACTACCCAAAAGAAAAACCAAGGAAATAGCCCCTAAAACAAATTTCGCTCTACTTTTACAAGGTTGATTTGCTAATAGGAAATGGAGACTCCAGACACCATGAGTGTGACTTCTCCTTACGTCAACCTAGTCAGTGATGACGAGAACATGGGAGCGATAAGTGAGAAAAACCGACAGTGGGACGATAGTATGGCCTTTGCCACTGCTAGAATGAAAGAATCTGTAAACCACTAAGGCGGCCAATGAGAAAATGAAAGAAGCTAAAACTCTCCTGGCTTATATTGAGGAGCTAACTAAGAAACACCTTGACAATCCGGTAAAACGGGGAAAGATGCCTGAAGCGCCACTTTGGAGTTATGTCCCGCTCGGTCAACAAGAAGGGCTTGACCCCATACCTTATGGAAATGACGAACTAGTGATCCCCGATCTGAAAGTCTATTGAGACCCGCGCAAATATCAGCTCCAGTTAAGGGAAAAAGATCACACAATTGGGGTACGCCAGTAGAATTATCCAAAAAAGAACTCTTGGAGACTTTAGGGAGTTTTGGAGTATATGTGCAAAGCCCAAATATGTTGCTGCTGTGTGCTCCTTCTATGATTTGCAGAAGGTACCTCTACCACCTGAGTCAGTCAGGCCATATAGCTAAAGAGTGTGGAGCATTGGAAAGGAAGCTTATCTAATGGATTGACCAATGGAGAATTAGCCAACTATGGGGGCCCCACTCTTTCCTGACCCATGACCAAGGAAGAAATCATCCAGAAATGATATCAAAGTTTAGGTTCTGGAGGAGTAACTTCTCCAAATTCGAGGAGTCATATGCCAGAATTCACTCCCTACTATGTAGCGTGAATAAGATAAGAGCAGTGCCACAAACCTATCAGGGTTGCCTAAGATCTCAAAGAGAAAGGGTTTGTGTGTATCATCACGGCTGCCCTAGCCACGACATTGAGGAATATGTGGATTTCAAGCTTGAACTGGAACATCTCGTGAATGAAGGCCATGTTTGAATTGTCGTAGGAAGACAAGGATAGAAGATGAATATAAAGAAGACAATGAAGACCTGCTTAGTGTGGTTGGGTATAAAAAACATAAGTATCCTTTTACTGCTTTCAATAAGATAGAATATCCTTTTCTCTTTTTTTGTAAACGGAACCATACCGACTTGATGTCCCGTTGGGGATACATGGGAAGCCTACATAAGGCATGGTCAAGGTAGAAAACTAAATTTCAGGTAGCATAGGAAAAAACCTTTTCTGAGTATGCCTGAACTACGAATAGACTTGATTTACCTTTAGTGGGATACGTAGGTAGTCTATTTAAGACTCAGACCTTTTATAATAAAAATTAAAATCCCGCTTAGTACAGGATGGGTAGAAGTAAATCAACCTTGAAGACCATTTAACCAAAAATCAATATTCCTAAAAACACATAAAAAGACCAAAATACACTTGGAATATGAATCAGTCAAGAGATTTGAAATAAAATATATGAATCTATGTGCTATACACTACAAACAACGTGCTATCTTGTGTTTCTTGGTTAAATATAATGCTAACTGGGGGGATTTTGAGTTGTTTTCTCTTATAGACAGGGGTCGATTCGCTGGAACTGGTCACCTGATCAAAGCTGCCGCAGCGTCGTTAAACCCTCAAGAAGAAAACATGCCTGAAACTCCCCCACCGAACAGAGCTGCTTTAGTCGAGGGTACTCCGACAGTTGACATAGCTGGAATGCCTTTTGAAGAGCTTGTTAACCTGCTGATGAGGCAATTGGCTGAAGCTAGAGAAGAAGCAGCTCGCCTGAGGGGCGAAAAGGAAAATGCTACTAATGCTAAGGCTAGAAGACCTCCACCCATCTTCCTAAATCTGGATTTACCAATTCCTAACCATTTTTCACAAACACAGACTGGGGCTACTTTTCAAACACCGCTGCGCTGAAACACCACCCATGTGTGGGATTTCTCCCACCAAACACCAGTTTTCCAAACGCCTGTTGATGCTACAACATCCCATAACACAAATGCTCATCAAGCCCCTCGGGCAGCAGGAATTCCTACAATTCGCCTCATGCAACCAAATGTTACTTTCCAAGACCATGCCACCCATATTGACTCCTCGCCAGAACTAGAGAACATGGAAATGTTCTTTGAAGCAAGAATAGACAAGATTAAAAAGGAGATAGGGAAGAAAATTGCTGAACTAGAACATGGCTCTAAAAAGAAAAAAGGGCTAAGATACTCTGCTTTATGCATACATCCAGACTTGGGTCTACCAGAAGGCTTCAAAATTCCCAAATTTGATCACTTTAATATGTCGGGCAATCCCAGAGCCCACTTGAGGGCTTATTGCGACCAGTTGGTTGGAAATGGCCGGAACAAAGCTTTGCTCATAAGGTTGTTCAGCCAAAGTCTGTCAGGAACAACCATGGAATGGTTTATCGCACAAGACATCAAGAGATGGCAAGTTCGTTCATGGAAAGATTCTGCTTCAATGTGGAAAATGTGCTTGCTCGCTTCTCATTGGAGCAAATTCGTCAGAAATCAACCGAAACCTATAAAGAATATGCCAGTTACTAGAGAGATGAGGTGGTGCATGTGCAACCACCTATGACTGAAGCTGAGCTTGTAGCTGCATTTATACGGTACTAAGAAGCTGATTGTTTTGAAAAAATGATAACTATGAAAAAAAGTTGCTTTGCAGATTTAGTCGCCGTTGGGGAAGACATCGAAGATGGCCTCAAGATCGATAGAATTGTTAGTGTACTAAACAGATCTGGTGTGTCTGGCACCGCGAGTGGCAAAAAGAAGAGTGAGGATGTAGCCTATGTTTCTAGAGCTACTAGCCCAAAAGGCTGAGAAAAGGAGATAACCCACAAAAATCAAGACAACTACCACTCACCTCCACAAACCACCTATATAACAACTTCACCCCAATATAGCCTAATGTTTGTATGCTACGCACAACTTGTCTACCAAACTCCACAGCCAAATTATCAAATGCCAGCACCTAATAACCAAGATCCATGACCAAATTACTGAATGTCAGTACCCAATAACCAAGCTCCATAAAATCAGACTTTCCAAAACCAGCCTCCACCAGAAAACTATGAGGCATCCCAAAAGAAACCTCCGAGAATATTCACTATTTTACCAGAATCAAGGGCTAGTTTGTTTTCCAAACTGAGGGATGCCGGTTGAATGAATGTTGTTCCACCAAAACTTGTTAATCCCAAGGATCGATGGTACATGCCAGATTTCACTTGTGCCTATCATTCTAACCAAGTTAGCTATACCACTGAATATTGCATAAACATAAGGTACAAGCTACAACATATGATTGACAAGCATGAACTTATCCTGGAGCCAACACCTCTAAATGTGGACACAAATCCTCTCCCGAAGCATGGAGGGAATCAAATTCACATTGTAGAAAGCGGTGATGAATAGGAAGAGAGCCCTGCAATAATTTGTCCATCTATTGAAGGGTTGAAAAGCATTGTCACCTCGTTGTCTTTACAAGAGCAAAAAGAAGTGACAGGCCCTTTGACAAGGATATCTGAGACATCCCAGTTATCTGTTGTAGCCAAGAAACAGCCTTTCGTGCTAAAATATCCCTGAACAGTTTCTCGAATTCAGAACGAGCCGTTCGTGCTTAAAGCATCAGGGCCAGTTGAGAATGCACCTTCTGTGATCAAACCACCGCACCTAACGACGGTCAATAAAGGAAAAGAGATAACTGCTATGGTTTGGGGTATGGCCAAGTCTGGAAGGTGTTATGCTCCAGAAGAGCCTGCACTCAAAGCGCCACATCGCAAAAATCCTCAGAAAGAACCAATCACCGAAGTCGAAGCTGAAAACTTTTGGAGGCAAATGCCGGTCAAGGATTATTCGATTGTTGAGTACCTGCATAAAACTCCTGCCAGGATATCAGTAATGTCATTATTACTCCGTTCGTCTCAACATCACTTAGTCTTAATGAAAGCTTTGGATGAAGTTCAAGTACCCGCCGGCACTATAAGGGAAACATTGACCGAGATTGTAGGATATGTTGTACGAGCGCATAGGCTATCATTTTCTGACGATGAATTACCAAGAGAGGGTAAGACCAACAATAAGGTCTTGCACATAACAGTCAAATGCCGCGACAAGATTATACCTCAAGTGCTAATTCATGGAGGGGTTGGGTTGAATGTATGCCCTATGACGACCATGAAATAACTTGGGTATGATGTTGGCAAAATTCGCCAAGTTGAAAAAATGTAAAAGCTTATGATAGCACAACCAGCGACCTAATTAGAGAAATAGATCTACACATATAAATGGGTCCCGCAGAGTACGTGGTGGAGTTCGTGATCATGGATATCAAAACGAGCTATAACCTATTATTGGGACGACCATGGTTGCACGCCGCTGGAGTCGTGGCATCTTCGTTGCACCAGTCTCTGAAATTAATATGGGATGATCAAGAAGTCGTGATTCACGGTAAAAGAAGTATCCACAACTATCTGGACAACTCTGTACCAATCAAAGAGAAGTCACTAGTAGGTGCCGATTTTTCCCACTCTTGAATTAGCCATGATAGATCATAGGGGAGATAATGAAGATATCCGTATGCCACTGATCTAAAAAATCGTTGCCACTACTATGATAAGAAGTGGGTTTGAGACCGGTAAAGATCTGGGAAGGAACTTACAAAGAATCAAAGAACCAGTGAGTATCCAGAATGGGAAATATCGATTTGGGGTTAGATACGAGCCATGTGAGGCAGAAGAGGAAGAAGCAGAACATGGACCATGAGGTCCCGTTGAAATAAGAAAGCCATTCCCTCATCTATACCAGTCCTTCATAGCATGCCTATTGAGTCACAACATCAAAGATCCAGAAAAGGGTTTAAGGACGTTGTTTTGGGAAAAGGAATTTGCAGCCATCACTGAAAAATGCTTCGAAGCATTGGAGATTCATCATGCTGAGCCAGGGGAAACAAAAAGTGCATGGACTTCTACCCCGTTGTTCACTCTGTAGTAGAAAGAATGCTCACTTTCAGAAAAACGGCGAAAGTCAGCTTTGAGGCCCGGCTTGTCATCTTTTCTGATTATGTGTTGTTTAATAACGGAAATGGCTCGATGTTCTATTCCAAGTCAGGACCACATTTTGTATCACTCCTTTTAAAGTTTAAATGAAAATGCCTCAAAGCTTACGATAAGACAAAATCGTTTTACTTTACCTATATATATATAATACGTAATTAAAATTGCTTTTACGTGATTGATAACCATGTTATTTTATTTTACAGTAATAATACAGAGGCTACAAATAATGTCGTCACATGTTATGAAACAAGTAAAAACGATGACGAACAAAACAACGATCAAGAAGAAGAGATAACTGAGCCGGAAGGATTAATACATGTCGAAGAGGAATATGAGAACAGACTGACACCAAACCTAGAGAAAAAAGAGGCAATTAATCTAGGAAATGAAGAATTGGTTCGGGAAACTAGAATAAGCGTGCATTTGATAGAAACTGAGAAAGAAGTGTATCAGAGCTTGTTGAAAGAATATGAAGATGTTTTCGCTCGGTCATACGCCGATATGCTAGGTTTGAGTACAAACATTATTGCCCATAAGTTGCCGACCCTTGAAGGATTTGCCCCGGTAAAACAGAAAATCGGGCAGCCTAAGCCTGACGTCAGCATTCGCATTAAAGAAGATGTAGAAAAATAGATTCAGTCAGGGGTTGTGGAGGTGACACCATACCCGACCTGGTTAGCAAACATAGTCCCGGTACCAAAGAAAGATGGGAAAATAAGGATCTGTGTGGACTATTATGATCTTAACCGCGCTAGACCAAAGGATAATTTCCCACTCCCAAACATTCATATACTCATTGACACTTGTGCCAAAAATTAGGTGCAATCTTTTATGGACTGTTACGAGGGCTATCATCAGATACTGATGGATGAAGAAGATGCTCAGAAGAAGGCATTCATCTCACCATGGGGAGTATATCATTACTGAGTAATGCCTTTTGGGCTTAAGAATCTTGGCGCTACTTACATGAGGGCAATGACTGCCATTTTTCATGATACGATGCATAGAGAGATTGAGGTATATGTGGATGACGTCAGCATCAAGTCCCGAGTGGATTAGGACCACCTTGAACATATAAGAAAATTCTTCGACAGACTCCGCAAGTACGATTTGAAGTTGAATCCTGCAAAATGCGCATTTGGAGTGCCTGCTAGAAAGTTATTAGGATTCATAGTCAGTTGTCGTGGCATCGAATTGGATCCCACCAAGATCAAAGCAATCCATGAACTCCCACTGCCAAGCACAAAGCAAGAGGTCATGAGTTTCTTAGAAAGGTTGAATTACATCGGACGCTTCATTGTCTGTCCACAGTAATCATAGAACCAATTCTCAAACTTCTCAAGAAAGATGCTCCAACTAAATGGATGGAAGACTGTCAGAAATCCTTTGACACAATCAAAAGGTACCTATCAAATCCACCTGTTTTGGTTCCGCCAAGGCCGGGAAGTCTTTTGCTGTTGTACATATCAATATCAGAGAATCCTTTTGGGTGCCTGTTGGCATAAAATGACAAAACAGGCAAAAAAGAGAGAGTTATCTATTACATCAGTAAGAAGTTCACACCCTGTGAATCCAGATATTCCTTGGTGGAAAAGACATGTTGCGCTCTAACCTAGGTGTCTCAAAAATTAAGGCATTATATTGCTGCATAAACGACTCATTTGAACTCAACGATGGATCCTCTAAGGTACATGTTTCACCAACCTATGGTGATAGGTAAGCTTTCGACATTCAATATGTCACACAGAAAGAAGTTAAAAGGCAAGCATTAGCAGATCTACTAGCAGGAAGCCCAGTAGATGACAATCCCGTACCTTTGTGGACTTACTTCCCGGATGAAGAAATAATGACAATTGAGGGGGAAGAAAATAAAGATTACTTAGGCTGGAAAGTATACATTGATGGAGCGGTCAACTTTAAAGGATTAGGAATCGAAGCCGTTTTGGTTTCAAACTCAGGCCAATATTTCCAAGTAGCCGCCAAATTGAACTTCAATTGCACTAATAGCATGGCTGAATAAGAGGCATGTATGTTGGGCCTACGTTTAGCTCCCGACATGGATGTAAGAGATCTTCAGATAATTGGTAACTCGGATCTGTTAATTCATCAGGTTCGAGGAGAATGGGCCGCCAAAAATGAGAAGATCATACTGTATATTGGACTTGTGCAAAGATTAGCATATCGCTTCCAAGAAGTCAAGTTCAAGTATATACCAAGAACACAGAATGAGTTTGCTGATGCATTGGCAATCATAGCATGCATGATTCAGCATCCTGATAATAGGTACATTGATCTTGTCAAAGTTGAAGTCAGGGACTGACCGGCTCATTGTACTTTTGTGGAGGCAGAGACTGATGGAAAACCTTGGTACGTTGTCATCAAAATGTACTTGGAGAAAGGAGAATATCCCGAAGGAATCACCATCTGTTACACCTTGGAAAACTTCCCGTTAACGTACAGGGAATAGGCTAGCGAAGAGCATGACGCATACGATGTTTTGATGAGTAAGAAATAGCATGTGATGATTCTAATCGAGATTCAAAGATATTTGACGTAAAGGAAGAAGGTTGTCAAGGAAAGTAAGGGATATGTTGCATGTCGAGTAAGAATCATGGGAGACGAGTTAATGCTGGCGTAATGATGTCTTAGAGGAGAGTGATAATGTCCCTTAGATTGGTATTGAGGTGTTAAACAAGAGTAAACAAGGTTCCATAAGTATTGGAAATCAAACGAGTCGACGAGAACGTGTTTCGGACAACTGGGCACTATACGGCCAAACATACTGGTCGTATAAAACATAAAGACCGTATGTTGGACCGCATGTCTTTCCCAGAATAAGGGTCCTCACTGGACCAAACATACGGCCCGTATAATATGTACGGACCGTATGTTGGTCCATATGTTCTGGTCGGGACAGATTTCAAGATCAATGTAAGGACCCTCTCTCTCATTTTAATTCATTTCATTTCACTTCTGCACACCTTAAGAACCCTCTAGAATTCTGTCCATTATTCATCCACAAGAAATCAAGAGAAATTCATGATCAACTACATCAAACCCACAAAATCAAGTGTAAGCGACATATCAAAGTTCATCTAAGTCAAGAAATCTCAAGGGAAGTGAGTTAGGGTTTTGGTGCAAGAAGAGAAGTGCCACTCAAGGTTTATTAACCCATCATCTAAGGTGAGTTTTATGATCATTCCTCGTTGTTTAAAGTGTTGAAAGTTAAAAACACTTGGATTGCAGAAAGATATAGGAAATGGGTCATGATTGTGGGAATAGTAACATTGTTGAGTAGTAGTTTGGGGTAAATGATGAATATTGGTATGTTGTGATTGTAAGTATGTTGTGAACGAAATTTAGAACATGGATTAAGTATTACATGTGAGAAAATACAATAATGAACTATGACCATGATTATGGAGAAATTGGAGTGAAATGGTGAAATGTGGGTAATGTAGATTAATGATGATTGTTGTTTGCGATATTGAGAATGTTGTTATGAACGTTTGAGAGTTGATATAGAATATGGGGAAAGTAGTATAAACAAAAGAAATGCTGCCCAATTTTCTTTAGCTTTAGTAAGCACGTTTAAGTAATCGATTTGCTAATGTTAATGCGAATTCTCTTGAAGGTAGAAACTTGGACATTAAAGGAGAACAAGCAAGCGATAGATTAGTTAAAAGAAAAAGGTATGTGAGGCTATTCCTTTCTTTCTATGCCTTAATCCGATGCCATGATTTTTCCTTCTTCTCCATGAATCCTCTATACCCCGGAAAGCTAAGAGTTTATGTTCATGAATTGCTACATGAGATAAGAGACACATTATGAGCCCAATAATGATAATGATTAGCTTAAGGCTAAAGATTGTAGAGTTCATGATATGATGTTCCTATATAGTTAATGATGTCGTTTATTGTATCCACTCACCTTATATACTATTTCCTTCAAGGTGAGGCAGAATACTTATAAATGTTTCATAATGGAATCGGGGGTTCACGGCCATATGTCACCCCGACATAGCCATGGTTGCCTTCAAGTTCTAATATATGTTTTAATGATAAATGTATAAAGATGCTAAGTCATGATATGTCTATGACATGCTCAACAAAGTATGTTTATAATATACCTATGCCATGTACGAAAATGTTGAGTTATGACGGGTATATGACGATATGATTCCAACGTGCCCAAGAGGCCGGATATGTCACCGCTAAGGCGGGCTGCTTATGATTCCACCGTGCCTAAATGGCCGGATATGTCATCGCTAAGACGAGTTTCTTGTTATTCCACCGCCCCTAGAAGGCCAGACATGATCACCACTAGTGGGCGGCATATGATGGTTACCCGGACGCGGGTTAACGCCGAGGATTTTGATGTGATGATATATGCGCCATGATGACACATGTACTATGATTATATAAATATACGATATATGTACGAAATGTATTCACCTGTGAAACTCATGAAGGTTATATCTTCCTTCTATGGCTTATGATTCTTCTATTATGTTCATTTCATTCTTGCCTTACATACTCAGTACAATGTTAGTACTGACGTCCGTTTTGTTTGGACGTCGTGTTCATGCCAACAAGTAGACAGGTAGGTGAGCTTGATCCAGACTCGTAGGAGCTGTTAGCTGACTTGAGAGCACTCCATTGTTCCGGAGGTGCCTTTGATCATTCTTTAGTGTATATACGTATATTTTGGGCACCACGGGGTCTTGTCCCTTCCCTATGTCTAGCACTCTAGTAGAGGCTCGTAGACACGCAAATGTGGGTTATATGGTCTCACGATGTTGCTATTATGTATATGTTTATATTATTTTGATAGTCGAAGAGCTTATATATATATGAAAAGTAATCATGTTTCCAAACGAGAAAATGACTTTCGTATGATATGAGTACGATAAGTAAGGGAATGAGTGGTGCTCGGTGGTTAGCCCCGGGTACCCGTAACGGCCCCTAGTCGGGTCGTGAAAAAAGTGGTATCAGAGCAGTTCAGTCCTAGGAAGTGTCTACGAGCCGTGTCCAGTAGAGTCTTGTTTATGGTGTGTTGCGCGCCACACTAATAAACAAGAGGCTACAGGGCATTTAGGAAAAATAACCATCTTTCATCCTAAGAGATTGTGCGATAGAGCTGTGTTATAAGATTTTCTCCTCCCTAATAGTGTGCTATGATTTCAGAAATGCCACCAAAGGGAAAAGCTACAGCCGCCTAGAAAGGCAAGACTAAAATGAAAAGATGGGTAGAAAGAGAGCCACCAATGAATGTAGAAGAGGCGAGTCACATAATGAGGCTCTATCTAATACTTCCGCCACCCCGCCCAATTTAGAAGGACAAGGAGGAGCTTCAGCTCCAGTTCCTCCACCAGTTGCTTCAGGTCAACAAGTGACCGAGACCATTCATCTATTGACACAGTTAGTTGCCGCCCAGGCATAGCGGCAAAATGTGCGTTCAAGTGATCGGGTAGCTAGTACCAGAGCCCGTGATTTTATGAGTTTGAATCCTCCGGAGTTTTTCGGGTCAAAGCCGGATGAAGACCCGCAAGGTTTCATTGATGAGATGCTGAGAACATTGAGGATTATTCATGCTTCCGAAACTGAATCTGTGGAGTTAGCATCTTATAGACTCCGAGATGTGGCGGTATTGTGGTACAATAATTGGCTAGCATCAAGAAATAAAATGTGCCTCCTCCCGTGTGGCAAGAATTTGTAGATGCTTTCATCCGTCATTATTTTCCACCCGAGGTCCACCTAGCTAGAGCGGACAGATTTTTAAATTTGAAACAATGGAATATGAGTGCTTGGGAATATAGCCTTCAATTCCATTCATTGGCTAGATATGCCCCGACTATGGTGGTCGATATGGGAGATAGAGTGCACAGGTTTGTGAGTGGCTTAGGGCCACATTTATTTAAGGATTGTTTGACGGCTTCATTGCAAGATGGGATGCATATTTCCCGAATACAAGCCCATGCCCAGAATTTAGCAGGACAACGACATCCGCAAAGGGGTGATCATGACATTGATGGAAGGCAAAGCAAGAGGGCCAGATCTATAGGGGCAAGTAGCGATTATAGAGGGGGATCCAGGCAGACTTATTCTAGACCCTCAGGTCAGTCGGTGACTAGTGCGTCTCCATGATTTGCAGATAGGAGATTTGATCGCTCATTTCCTTCACGACATGGTTAGAGTTCGAGAGCTTTGGGCTCTCAGTTTGGGAGTGATTATAGTCAGAGGAGACCACCAGTTCCACGATGTATCCAGTGCAGGAAATTACAATCGCGGCCATGCCGCCAGGGCACAGATGCTTGCTATGTTTGGGGACAGACTGGGCACTTAATGCGAGATTGTCCCTTGAGATATGGCAGAGGTGGGGCTCAGCCCACAGGATCAGTGGCTGGTTCATCTTCAGTGCGCCCGGTATGGCAGACCCCCCCAGATGCCAGCAGGTCGAGGTAGAGGTAGAGGGGGAGCATCCACTTCAGGTGCCACTCAGCCCCGTGCGTATGCGTTAGCTGGACGACAGGATCTTGAGTTTTCCCCGGATGTGGTTACAGGTACATTATCCATATTTTCCCATGATGTATATGCATTGATAGATCCGGGTTCATCCTTGTCTTATATTACTCCGTATGTTGCTGGTCGTATTAGGGTGAAACCTGAGCCAATAAAACCTTTTGAGGTATCTACTCCGGTTGGTAATCTCGTCATAGCTAGTTAAGTGTATAGGAATTGTGTAATTGTGATATGCGACTGCTAGACCAACGCTGATTTAATCGAGCTGGAAATGTTAGATTTTGATGTAATTATGGGTATGGATTGGTTGGCCTGATGCTATGCTAATGTTGATTGCCAAATGAAAGCGGTTCGATTCCAATTTCCGGGAAAGCCCGTGCTTGAATGGAAGGGTAATATAGCATCTCCAAAAGGTAGGTTTATTTCCTAGCTTAAAGCAAGAAAGATGATAGCTAAAGGCTATATTTATCACTTAGTCCTAGTTCATGATACCGAAGCAAAGTCGCCAACTTTCCAATCCATTCCGGTAGTGAATGAATTTCCGGATGTATTTCTAGATGAGCTTCCAGGTCTTCCTCTAGAAAGAGAGATTTATTTTGCCATTGATGTGTTGCCGGACACCAAGCCTATTTCTATTCCTCCTTACCGAATGGCTCCGGCAGAATTGAAAGAGCTAAAGGCACAGGTGAAAGATTTGCTTGAGAAGGGGTTTATTAGACCCAGTTCATCACCGTGGGGAGCACCAGGCCTGTTCGTGAGAAAGAAAGATGGTTCCCTACAAATGTGCATCGATTATAGGCAGTTGAACAAGGTGACGATAAAGAACAAATATCCTCTCCCAAGGCTTGATGACTTGTTTGATCAACTATAGGGTGCCAAGTGGTTTTCCAAAATAGACTTGAGGTCGGGTTATCATCAAGTGAGAGTTCGAGAAGCGGATATTCCTAAAACAACCTTCAGAACGAGATATGGCCATTATGAATTCCGGGTGATGTCGTTTAGGTTGACTAATTCTCCGACAGTGTTCATGAATTTGATGAATAATGTATTCAGGCCCCTCTTGGATTTATTTGTGATAGTATTCATTGACAATATTCTAGTATGCTCTCGCACAGAATCAGAACATCCAGATCATTTACGTATCGTTCTTGGAATTCTTCGAGCTCTAGAATTATATGCAAAATTTTCAAAGTGCGAGTTTTGGCTGAATTCTATAACATTTCTGGGCCATGTTATTTCAGATAATGGAATTCGAGTTGATACTCAGAAAATCGAAGTTGTGAAGACTTGGCCAAGGCCTACGACACCTACAGAAGTCCGTAGTTTTCTGGGATTGGCAGGTTACTATAGAAGGTTTGTAGAAGGATTTTCGTCTATTTCATCCCCATTGACGAAGCTAACCCAGAAGTCAGTTAAATTTCAGTGGAATGAAGCTTGCGAATGCAGCTTCCAAGAGTTGAAGGACAGATTAACCTCAGCTCCAGCCTTAACCCTCCCTGAAGGGCCAGATGGTTATGTTGTGTACTGTGATGCTTCCGGTGATGGGTTAGGAAGTGTGCTAATGCAGCACGGTAGACTCATTGCTTATGCTTCGAGACAGCTGCGGAAACATGAAAATAACTACCCAACTCATGATCTCGAATTGGCTACAGTCATTCATGCATTAAAAATGTGGACACATACTTGTATGGTGTGCATTTTAATATCTACACAGATCACAAGAGTCTTTAGTAAATTTTCAAACAAAAGGAGCTAAATCTGCGGCAGAGGCGGTTGTTAGAGCTATTGAAATATTATGATGTGAGCATTCTATACCACCCCAGAAAAGCAAATATAGTAGCTGATGCGCTTAGCCGCCGATCAATAGGCACCCTATGTGAAGTTCATCCGGGAAAGAAAGAGATGATTCGTGAGCTTCACCAGCTAGCTAATCTTGGAGTACAGGGATTGATATTAATGATCCCACAGCTTCGTCCCTAAATACGGAAGTGGAAGAGCGTCAGTATGAAGATCCTCTTTTGTGCCATTACAAAGACACATCTCATGAAAAAGAGAAGTCCCCATTTGAAACTTCTATGGATGGAATTCTCAGGTATCGAGGCAGGCTATGTGTTCCGAATGTTGCGGAGTTGCACCGTCGCATTCTAGAAGAAGCCCATTATTCTCGGTATTCTATTCACCCAGGTGCAACAAAGATGTATTACGATCTCCAGTTGATATATTGGTGGGATGGCATGAAGAGTGACATAGCAGAATTTGTAGCTCAATGTCCAAATTTCCAACAAGTGAAAATCAAAAATCAAAAGCCAGGAGGATTATTGGAAGGCATGGAAATCCCTACTTGGAAATGGGAAGTGATCAACATGGATTTTATTGTGGGGTTACCTCGTTCCCGAGGTAAGTATGATTCTATATGGGTGATCGTGGACAGACTCATGAAAGCAGCTCATTTTCTTCCAGTTCGAACCACATACTCAGCAGAAGATTATGCGAGGCTGTATCTCAAAGAAATTGTGCGACTCCATGGTATTCCACTATCCATTATCATAGATAGAGGAGCGTAATTTACGGCTAAGTTCTGGAAGTCTTTTCAAGAAGGTCTAGGTACTCAAGTAAAACTTAGTACGACATTTCATCCGCAAACTGATGGATAAGACGAATGTACTATCCAGACCTTAGAGGATATGCTAAGAGCATGTGTTCTAGATTTTTGTGGTAGCTGGGATGACCACTTACCTCTGATTGAGTTCGCATACAACAATAGCTACCATTCTAGTATCCGAATGGCTCTCTATGAAGCTTTATATGGAAAGAAGTGCAGGCCCCCAATTGGATGGTTTGAAACTGGAGAAGTACAATTGATAGGCCCTGAATTGATTCAGCAAGCAGTAGAAAAAGTCAAGGTGATCCGAGATCGATTGTTGACAGCCCAAAGTCGCCAAAAATCTTATGTGGACAACCGCCGGCGAGACTTAGAATTTCAGGTTGATGACTGGGAATTTTTAAAGGTGTCGCCAATGAAAGGGGTGATGAGATTTGGAAAGAAAGGGAAGTTAAGTCCTCGATACATTGGACCTTATAAAATTACCCGTAAGGTGGGTCATGTAGCCTACGAGTTGGACTTACCTTCAGAAATTGAATCAGTCCACCCAATTTTTCATATCTCGATGCTCCGCAAGTGTGTTGGGGATCCTACGAGGATTGTCCCAATAGACGATGTTCAGGTGACAGAAAAGCTAGAATATGAAGATGTGCCCATTGCCATCTTAGACAGGCAAGTACGAAGACTTCAAAATAAGAAAGTAGCTTCAGTCAAAGTCTTGTGGCGAAATAACAACCGGGAAGAAATGACTTGGGAAGCAGAAGAGAGTATGAATTCCAAGTTCCCGCACTTATTCCAACCCCTAGGAGAGATTCAAGATGAAACACTAACATTATGAGGTACGTATACTTTATTTTCATGCTTTTGGTCGTGTGTGGCCAATTTATATTGCTATTGTGTTGTAGCCCAGTGAGGCAATATTATTATGGGATTGTTGTGACAGGATGGTAGTGCCATATTACAGGGGAAATTCTGGTGAATTTTTTGTAGAATTCTCGAGTGTTTAACATTCGAGGACCAATGTTCCAAAAGGGGGGAAGAATGTTACACCTTGGAAAATTTCCCGTTAACGTACAGTGAACAGGCTAGCGAAGAGCACGACGAATATGATGTTTTGATAATTAAGAAATAGCATTTGATGATTCTAATCGAGATTCAAAGACATTTGACGTAAGGGAAGAAGGTTGTAAAGGAAAGTAAGGGATATGTTGCATGTCGAGTAAGAATAAAGGGTGATGAGTTAATGATGGCGTAATCATGTCTTATAGAAGAGTGATAATGTCCCTTAGATTGGTATTGAGGTGTTAAACAAGTGTCAAGAAGGTTCCATAACGATTGGAGATCAAACGAGTCGACGAGAACGAGTTTCGGACAACTGGGCACTATACGGCAAAACATACTGGCCTTATAAAACATACGGACCGTATGTCTTTCCCAGAATAAGGGTCCTCACTGGACCAAACATACGGCCAGACATACAGCCCGTATAAAATGTACGGACCGTATGTTGGTCCGTATGTTCTGGTAGGGACAGATTTCAAGATTAATATAAGGACCCTCTCTCTCATTTTAATTCATTTCATTTCACTTCTCCACACCTCAAGAACCCTCTAGAATTATCTCCATTATTCATCCACAAGAAATCAAGAGAAATCCATGATCAACTACATCAAACCCACAAAATCAAGTGTAAGCATCATATCAAAGTTCATCTAATTCAAGAAATCTCAAAGGAAGTGAGTAAGGGTTTTGGTGCAAGAAGAGAAGTGCCACTCAAGGTTTATTAACCTATCATCTAAGATGAGTTTTATGATCATTCCTTGTTGTTTAAAGTGTTGAAAGTTATAGAAAGATATAGGAAATGGGTCATGAATGTGGGAATAGTGACATTGTTGAGTAGTAGTTTGGGGTAAATGATGAATATTGGTATGTTATGAACGAAATTTAGAACATGGATTAAGTATTTTATGTGAGAAAATACAATAATGAACTATGACCATGATTATGGAGAAATTGGAGTGAAATGGTGAAATGTGGGTAATGTAGATGAATGATGATTGTTGTTTCCGATATTGTGAATGTTGTTATGAACGTTTGGGAGTTGATATAGAATATGGGGAAAGTAGTATAAACAAAGGAAATGCTGCCCAATTTTATTTTGCTTTAGTAAGCACGTTTAAGTAATCGATTTGCTAATGTTAATGCGAATTCTCTTGAAGGTAGAAACTTGGACATTAAAGGAGAACAAGCAAGCGATAGATTAGTTAAAAGAAAAAGGTATGTGAGGCTATTCCTTTCTTTCTATGCCTTAATCCGATGCCATGATTTTTCCTTCTTCTCCATGAATCCTCTATACCCCGGAAAGCTAAGAGTTTATGTTCATGAATTGCTACATGAGATAAGAGACACATTATGAGCCCAATAATGATAATGATTAGCTTAAGGCTAAAGATTGTAGAGTTCATGATATGATGTTCCTATATAGTTAATGATGTCGTTTATTGTATCCACTCACCTTATATACTATTTCCTTCAAGGTGAGGCAGAATACTTATAAATGTTTCATAATGGAATCGGGGGTTCACGGCCATATGTCACCCCGATATAGCCATGGTTGCCTTCAAGTTCTAATATATGTTTTAATGATAAATGTATAAAGATGCTAAGTCATGATATGTCTATGACATGCTCAACAAAGTATGTTTATAATATACCTATGCCATGTACGAAAATGTTGAGTTATGACGGGTATATGACGATATGATTCCAACGTGCCCAAGAGGCCGGATATGTCACCGCTAAGGCGGGCTGCTTAAGATTCCACCGTGCCTAAATGGCCGGATATGTCACCGCTAAGACGAGCTTCTTGTTATTCCACCGCCCCTAGAAGGCCGGACATGATCACCACTAGTGGACGGCATATGATGGTTACCCGGACGCGGGTTAACGCTGAGGATTTTGATGTGATGATATATGCGCCATGATGACACATGTACTATGATTATATAAATATACGATATATGTACGAAATGTATTCACCTGTGAAACTCATGAAGGTTATATCTTCCTTCTATGGCTTATGATTCTTCTATTATGTTCATTTCATTCTTGCCTTACATACTCAGTACAATGTTCGTACTGACGTCCATTTTGTTTGGACGCTGTGTTCATACCAACAGGTAGACAGGGAGGTGATCTTGATCCAGACTCGTAGGAGTTGTTAGCTGACTTGAGAGTACTTCATTTTTTCGGAGGTGCCTTTAATCATTCTTTTGTTTATATATGTATATTTTTGGCACGACAGGGTCCTGTCCCGTCCCTATGTCTAGCACTCTAGTAGAGGCTCGTAGACACGCAGATGTGGGTTTTATGGTCTCACGATGTTGCTATTATGTATATGTTTATATTATTTTGATAGCCAAAGGGCTTATATATATATATATATATATATATATATATATATATATATATATATATATATATTTATATATATATGAAAAGTAATCATATTTCCAAATGAGAAAATGACTTTCGTATGATATAAGTACGATAAGTAAGGGAATGAGTGGTGCTCGGTGGTTAGCCCCGGGTACCCTTCACGGCCCCGGATTTGTGATTATTTGGATGTGTTGACTCCATCGAAGCCACGAGATTGATTGGAGAAGTGCATGCTAGAACCTGCGGTTCTCACATGAATGGGTTTTTACACAAAGAAATATCTTCAGAACAAGTTATTAGCGGATGACCATGGAGAATGATTATAGAAAATTCATCCAGAAATGCCACAAGTGTCAAATTCGTGCAGACTTGATAAAGGTCCCTCCGATAGAACTGAATGATATGACGTCGCCTTGGCCATTCGTGGCTTGGGGCATGGATGTCACAGGACCAATTGAGCTAGCTGTGTAAAAAAACACCATTTCATTTTAGTCGCCATAGACTACTTCACAGAGTGGATGGAAGTGGCATCTTATGCATCAGTAACAAAGAAAGTAGTCGCAGATTTTGTGCGCAATAACGTCATATGCCAATTTGGCATCCTAGAATCAAGCACAGCAGTCAATAGGGCTAATTTGAACAACCACCTGATGAAAGAAATGTGTGTGCAGTTCCAAATCACTCATCGAAATTCAACCGCATACCGGCCACAAATGAATGGGGCTGTGGAAGCCGCCAATAAAAACATCAAGATGATCCTCAAAAAAATGATTGATAACTATAAAGATTGGCATGAACAACCACCATATGCATTACTGGGGTACCGTACTACTGCCAGAACTTCAACTGGGGCCACTTGTTGGTGTATGGCACTGAAGCAGTAATACCAGTCAAAGTAGAAATCCCTTCACTTCGAATAATACAGGAAGCTGAGTTGGACGATGCAGAATGGATCCACAAGAGGTATGAGCAACAAGCTTTGATAGATGAAAAGAGGATGATTTTTGTTTGCCATGGTCAACTATACCAACAAAGAATGGCACAAACTTTCAACAAGAATGTGAGAACCAGGGTGTTTCAAATTAGGCAATTGGTGCTCAAACGAATATTCCCAAACCGAGAGGAATACAAAAGAAAGTTTGCACCAAACTGGCAAGGGCCCTATATGGTGCGAAAAGTACTATCAGGAAGAGCCATGGTACATGCTGAGATGGATGGTCAAGGGTGGCCAAGGGAAATCAATTCAGATGTCATCAAGAGATACTACGTGTGAAGAAGAAGATGACTATGAAGATATAGAGTTTTTATAGTTTATGTTACTTTAATTGCATTGCCTTTGCTTGTAATTTTGCATTTTTCTTAGAAAAAACCAAACCCAAATTATTTACAAACTAAGTAAGGACCTGATTCCCTATACTTACAAGGGGATACGTAGGCGTTTTTCCAAGCTCGGTCGCTTTAACCCCAAAAATCAAAAATTATGTATTTTGAACTACGTCATGACCTGATTCCAATTTGGGATACGTAGGCGCTCTTTTGAGTTTGGTCTCACCAGAACAATTCCAGTATGTTTACCCCAAACTACATTTTGACCTGATTCCCGAAACGAGATATGTAGGTGCTCTCCCGAGCTCGGTCATTCCAAATAAAATTCCTAATAAACCTTATAAAACCTCAGAAATGCTTTAGCAAGAGAGAGGTAAGAGTACCTGTTACACCTTGGAATTTCATATTCTTGTGTCGTACGTAGAATAATGTCTTCTTAAGGTGAACATGGAGTTCTTACGACATTAAGGAGTGTATTTGGTAGTTTTAAAGTGTATACGATAAGATTTCAAAGTTGTATTAATCGAAAGAAGGAAGTTCATCGAAGGAAAGTGAGGTATAATTCACGTTTGAGGGAAAAGGTTTCGTAAGTATCGAGTTAAAGATTATTTAGTAAGGTTTTGTGAATGAGTTCTAAGGATGTTTAGATTATTAATGAAGTGTTAAACAAGTCCTAAGAAGGTTCCATAACGGTTGGAGATCAAACGAATCGACGAGAACAAGTTCGGGAGAAAAGTGGGTTATATGACCATTTATACGGTCCGCATAATGGACCGTATAACAGTTATAGAATGAACTAGACTCTGATGGACATATACGAACCGTATAAGTGTCTATATAAAACTATGTCGGGTCAGATTTTTGCAAGTATATATGTTGGACCCAAGCTCTTATTTTTCATTTTTCTCACTTTCTCCACATCTCTTGAAGTCTCTAGAATATTCTATACACCATACCCACACATATTGAAGAGAGATCAAAGATCAAACATCATTAATCCAAGAAAATAAAGTGCAAGGATGCTCTCTAGGGTTGCAAAAGGCCAAGAAGCCCTTTGGAATTAAAGTTGGGGTTTTCTCACAAGGAGTATTTTCATCCAAAGCCCATTCCTACATAATCAAAGGTGAGTTTTATGATCATTTCATGTTACGAAGAATAGTGAATGGTGGAAAGACTTGGATTGGGGAAGAAAGTAGAATATGGAGCTCAAATATGAAAATGATGGTATTCTTGAATAGTAGTTTGACATGAATCATGACTCTTGATATGTTATGAGTAAAATATTGTTGTAAATGATACAAATGACGTCAAAGAAGTATTATATGAGACCAAATACAGTGTTATGCCATAGTTATGGTCATGAATCATTTTGGTAAGGAATTGTGAGAATTGGATAACGTTGAACTTGAAGAAGTTATTGATTATGGTATTATGAATGTTGTTATGGATGTTTGGGAGTTGTTTATTATCTGGAGAAAGTTGTAAAAACAAAGGAAATGCTGCCCAATTTTCATTAGCTCTTAGTCGCATTAGTTGAAGCTTACATATGCTTTCAATTATCTAATTATAGTGCGAACACTCTCGAATGTAGAATCGTATGCTTGGAAGAAGAGTGTTTAGGGTTAAGGAGGCATAAAGGTATGTAAGGCTAGTCCCCCTTTCTTTCAAAAGGCATGACCCGTATATTACTATCTCCATTTATGATTTCCATAACATTCCTTCATTCCAAAAGTTACAAGTCTATGATTATTAAGAGCTTCTCATGAGATAAATATAAGAGATATGTTATGAATATGATTATGATGATGATGATGATGAACCTCTGTCTAGAGATTCTAAAGCTCCTGACATGATGTTATTTTAGGATAATGGTCTTGTGGTATGAATTCTTTGATGTTGCTCATTGTTGATAGTCTCACCTTATGATACTAGTTCCTTCAAGGTGAGGTATGCTGACTATGATTGTTCCATAAGATAATCGGAGGTTACCAACCTGACATCACTCCGATAGAGTCACAGCTTTTACTTGAACTCTTGCTTCATGTTAAATATATAATGATGAGATTACACCGTGCCTATATGGCCAGACATAACACCTCTAAGGCGGGCGGCTTACGATTACACCATGCCTGATGGCCGGACAAGACACCGCTAAGGCGGGAGGCTTATGATTACACCGTGCCTATATGGCCGGACAGGACACCTCTAAGGTGGGCAGCTTATGATAATACCATGCGTACGGGGCCGAACATGACACCACTAGTGGGTGGCGAGCAATAGTTACCCGGACGCGGGTTAACGATGATGGTATATTTGATATGCATGATATGTTTTTTCCTTTAAAAGTTAAGCAGGCATAGTATTCGCCTTAAGAGGCAATTGACGTACAGGTTATATCTTCGCCTCATGTTTCATTATTTATTTATTTTGTTAGTATTATTCATTCCTTACATACTCAGTACATTTTTCGTACTGACGTCCTTCTTTTTTTTGGATGCTATATTCATGCCCACACGTAGACAGCAAGACGGACCAGACTCTTAGGAGCCTGTTCAGCAACCACCCTCACGGACAATACCTGGAGTGGGTCCCCCTGAGGGTGGTCATCACAAAAGGCGTCTTTTTAGGCGAAGGCATCCCCACGGGGTCCCACCCTTACTCAGAAATTGTCCATGCAGGGTACTGCCAGCTCGACCATTTATACCCTCGTTTTAACCAGGCCATGCAGACCCCGAGGGAGGCTCGAACCCGGAACCTCAGCATCATTTCAACCCCGAGAGGTTCGCCTCTACCAATTGAGCTAGAGTTGCAGATTTTGGGTATATCCTTTTGTGTACATGTCCCGTCCTTATGTCTCAGTATTTTTGTAGAGGCTCATAGATACTTATGTGTGGGTAGTAGATGTCTCATGATTAATACAGTGTATATTCGTATATCATTTTAATAGCCTCGTTGTCTTATGTTCATAAAGGTAGTTGAATTTTGGAAATGATAATGACGACATTATGACAAGTCCCGTGCTGTGAGTAATATATATTCAGGAAGAGTTTGATGACAAGCATGATGGGTGGTGCTCAGTAGGGTAGCTCCGGATACCCATCATGGCCCCTAGTTGGGTCGTGGAAAAAGTGGTATCAGAGCAGTCCCGTCCTAGGATGTGTCTACGAGCCGTGTCTAGCAGGGGCGGAGCTACAGTGTAACACGGGGGTATAGCTTTTGTGTAGATTCAGTATTTGCATTAGAAATTTCAGTGAATATATATATTTAAAAATATTACGGTTTGAACCAATTTAGAAAGACAAGCTGATGGTTCAGTGGTAGCGAAGTGGGTTGAAAAGGCCTTCGTGTCACCAACTTGGGTTCGAAGCCCACTTTCGATAGTTTTTTATTCCTTAAAACATAATGCTGCATATGAGTGCATATTTCGTTTTAAATTTTTAGCAGTTTCTTTTCTTTCTGTACTTTCTACCAAGCAATATATACAGATTCATTTCTATTTTTTTTTAAGAAAATTGATTTTAAAAAACGAAACATAAAATTGAAATTTAGAAAAAGTAAAAATCACGTACGAGTGTTTAGTTGTTCGTTGCTTTTTTAAATACATAATGAGTATTGGTACTCTTTCGTTAGGTTGGCAATTATTATATATTAGCTTGAGCTCGTTGCCCTGTTTTAAAATTCCGAACCCACAAATCTCAAATCCTGGCTCCGCCTCTGGTGTCCAGTAGAGTCTTGTTTATGTGTGTGAAGCGTGCCACACTTATAAACAAAAGGTTGCGGAGAATTTAGGAATAATGACCGTCTTTCTTCTTCATAAATCGTGCCATAGAGCTATATTATAAGAATTCCCTTTTTCCTAACCGTGCCTTATGTTTTTAGCAAAGTTGATGAAAGGAAAAGCTACAGTAGCCTAAAAGGGCAAGATAGTGGTTGAAGAGGGGTTTGAACGGAAGCCGTTTATCGATATGGAGGAGAGCGAAACCTAGAGTAAGGCCCTATTTCGGTTCTCGTATACTTTGCCAACCCTGGCGGGGCTAAAGGGATCCTCAACCTTAGCTCCAGCACCCCCAGATCCTCCACAAGAGGCCTCGGGTTAGGAGATGAGACAGGCCATCCTTTTGTTGACCCAGTTAGTAGCCGCGCAAGCTTAGCGACAGGGTGTGAGCCATGGTTACAGGTGTTGGAGGAAGAGGGTCAGGTCTTCAGGGTTTGATCATGAGTCTAGAGGCACTCCGAGTTAGCAATTCTCTAGGCACTCAGCTCGTTCAATAGCTAGTGCACCACCACAATTTCCTAGACCCAGGGCCGATAGATATGCTTGCATGGGGCCAGTCCAGAGTTTTAGAGTTCTTAGTTCCCAAAACAGGGGTGATTCCAGCCAGATGAGATCACCGGTACCACGATGTATTCAGTGTCGCAAGTTACATTGGGGATCGTGTCGCTTGGGTTTGAGTGTTTGTTATGCTTGTGCTCGGCCAGGCTATTTCAGACACGACTGTCCATCGTTACGTGGTAAAGATAAGGTTCAGTCTACAGGAGTGGCAGCTGGCTGTTTATCATTGGTACGCCTTCCGAGGCAAAGACCGCAGATGTTAGTAGACGGTGATAGCGACCAAAGAGGAATGCCCAGTCCAAATGGATCCCAGCATCATACCTATGTGTTAGCTAGGCAACAGGATCTTGAGTCTCCCCCTAATATTGTCCCAGGTATATTGTCAGTATCCTCTTATGATATGTATGCATCGATTGATTCGAGTTCTACGTTGTCATACATTACTCCTGATGTTGTTGACTGTGTTGAGGTGAAAGTCTAAGCCAATCAAATAATTTGAGATGTCTATGCTTGTTAGTGACCCAGTGATAGCCAGAATCATGATTTATAAGTAAGTAAACCTCCCCGAAAGGAGTTGATTGATTGTGTGTAGAAAAAATGTATATATATATATATATAATGGGATTCTAGAAAGAGTGTGCAGGTACAACTTATGAGACAAGCTTTATTACTTATATCCTTCTATGGTAAACAGTCTTCTGCTGCTGAGTTGCATATTATATGTGTTTCGATATGTGTCCTATTAAGGCATGGGATGTGTTTTCTGGGCTATGTGCGGGTTTGGGATTGTTATGTTTACAAGGGAAATTCTGCCGAAATTCTCCTAGGAATCTAAAGGAAATTATGGGAACTGTAGACAGAATTGCTGTGAAAAGAAGAGAAGACTAGCAACGAGTGATTAAGGACGGAGCTAGTGGTTAAAATGTAGGATAAACATAGCGATTATGTATTGAACTAATGGAATGATGAATAGGATAGGATGTAATAAAGAACATGGGAAGGGAGAATGGTGTACTTGAAATGGAAAGAATTTTTTATACTAAGGAGAATTAAAGAGATAGGCCTTCCAAAAGAAGTCGTAAGTTAGAAGACTTTGGTTAGCCCTTTTATGCTTTGGAAGATCGAATTATAAAATGGGCTTGATGTATACGTATATGCATGTAACACCGAATCATATTATTAAGTTAGGCTTTACCTGATAATTATAGTAGGAGAAAATTTTCATGCCACTATAAGCTAGCCTTAATGACCGCGGAGATACCTCTGAAAAAGAGAATAGAAGAGATGTGTTCACAAAAGCTCTTTTCTGGGAAATTGGTCGATAATATTACCGCACCGGTATTATGCATTGTAGCTCAGGTTATTTATCCAGGAATTTACTCAAACGGTTACATGATAGAAGCTTGTTACTACTGATATGAAGGGAAGCGAAACCAATAAGGTTGATCAACGAACTAAAAGAACTATAAATGATGAATTCCTAGTAGGTGTGATGTGTGTATAGTAGGGAGAGAAGAGAAGAAAGAGAGATATGTTGGAAATAGAGAAGGAAGGGCAAAAGTGAGGCAAATAGAAAAAAGATCTATTGGGGAAGAAACTCGATAAATAGAGGGTGGAAGAGGATCGAACCCTGTGGATATCCTACCATTAAGTAGGAATGGTGATAGGTGTCATGGAGTGATTGAAATTTTGAATCTTACTGTAAGAATGGTGTGGTTGATTGAATGATGTCAAGGGATATGGGACCATTTGTGGAGTAAGATATTTTATGCATGAAGGGTGACTTTATACAACATCTCTCCAAAGAATTTTAAAGAGGGCCAAGTGTTACCCTGTTATTAAAATGTTGAGATGGCAGGGGACAATAATCCTATAGCGGTGTGAACTGATTAGAAAAGGGTATGAAAGGATTGGCGTTGAGCCTTAAGTTGCAGTTCAAAACAATTTAATAACAAATAAAAATAAAAAGAGAAGAGGGGGGGGTAGTCGATGGTACTCTGAAATATGCTTAGAACAATTGTCCTGTTGATGAAATCATTTGAGAAAAGGATGAGAGGTAAGACAGAATAAGAAACAAGTTTGATTGTGAACGATCAATGGGCTGACTTCATATGTATCTCTAAACAGCAACAAATGGAATTGCACCCCCGGTGATTACACGATAAAGGTCCCAGGGAGTGATTACTAAAGAAAGGTGAGCCAAGAGAGGGCGAGTTTGTGGACGATACGGTATAGGGAGTACAGAACGGTTATGAGCTACATCGATGAAATGATTAATACGCAAGACGATCTATGGTTCTTGATAGAATTGAGGAAAGGAGTATAGGTCTAAAGGCAATTCCCTCATAGTTTGATGGTTGTGGCAACAGAATGGTAACCAACAGACATCATCAAAGAAGTAGTCTTTGTTTTTCCAAGGCAATGTGGCCGTCGGAGGCGTAGGAATGAGATAATGCAAGTTATGGATCGTAGAATGGAAGACGGGCGGAGAAGCCAACATAGTAGATGTACAACAATAAGGTGGATTATTAGGTAGAGTTAAAGGATGAGCATATGACGAAAGAACAGTATTAATCCCAAGAAGATGCATCACATGAGTATTGCCGCTTCGGCTCAAGCGTAAGATAGACAAGAATAAAACGGTACTTCCATAGAATAAGGGCTCATGCGAATGGTTTTATAGTGAGGAGATACAGGCGATGAGAGTAAGATTTGGATTAAGGGGGGAAGTGAATGATGGACTGAGATGGGAAGTCAAGTGAAATACCCACCGCAAGCATGTTACATGCATGTGAATTTCCAATGTCACATAACAATTTAGGAAGCATTTTACAGGGAAAGCCTTAAAGGCAGAGTGCTTGACTCATAATTTAGTAATGCCTTTGCTAACGGAAAGATGTGGGGCTAACAATAGGAGAGGATTGGAATGGAAATGAAATAATTGGAAGCATGTGAATACCTAATTGTAGCGACCTACAATGAAAAGGAACAAACATGTATGATCGTGTAGAAGAGGGAATGTATGGGTGATACGAGAATTTCAAGCTTAGAGTACTCAAACACGAAGAAATAAGGCCGCACAGTGAAGTAAATGCAGTAAGATAGATTTAGGTGAGAAACTGGAAGCGAACAGTGTTGATAAAGAAGGAAATAAGAAGTAAACTTGTGTAAGACAATTACGTGATACTAATAAAGAATGAAGATGAATCTAGAACTAAAATAGGTGTTGCAATTGTAAAGAATCATATAAGCTATTTATGGAAATTGTCAGGCTAAAATACTCGGTTCTTCACTGGTGCTTGAAGATCGACACATTCCGAGAAACTTGCGAAAGATGGTCCATCCTAGTAAACCCCATTTTTGAGACGGATAAGCAAATAGTGCTCGTTTTCTAACTTCCCAAGGCATGCTATGAACACGTGCGTTAGACCTTTAGGAAAAATGAAAACACTTGTCAAATGATTTGGAATTGATATAACTAGATGATTGTATAAAGCTTGCAAGAATAAGAGAGCATCAAATCACTGGAATGTGGAGATTACATCTTGAAGAGATTTAGAATCATTATTAAAAGGCTTTACGGGAAATTCTTATGGTCCTCACAAATGGCTATGGGGTGGCGAACTGATATAAGATCGACGAAGATATTAGGAAAGAACGCGAAAGTAGAAGAGATACATTGGGAAGCGAAAGAGGGTACGATGTCCAAGTATACGCGTTTATCTTCACTCCCAAAAGAGGTTCAAGATGAGACGCCATTGCCCCCAGGTATGCAATACTTTACTTTTAATGCTTTTGGTCGTGTGTGGCGATGTTGTGTGTTGTGCTATCGTAGCCCTTTGTTGCAGTGTTATTTTGGGTTACTGTGACAGGATGGTAGTGCAATATTTTAGGGGAAACTCTGGCGAAATTTAAGTAGAAACCCCGAGAGCTTAACATTCGAGGACGAATGTTTTTTTTAGGGGAAGAGTGTTACACCTCGGAATTTCATATCGTTGTGTCCTACGTAGACTAACATCAGCTTAAGGTGAACATAGAGTTCTTATGACATTAAGGAGGGTATTTGGTAGCTTTAAAGTGTATACGATAAGATTTCGAAGTTGTATGAATCGAAGGAACGAAGTTCATCGAAGGAAAGTGGGGTATAAGTCACGTTTGGAGGAAAAGGTTTCGTAAGTATCGAGTTAAAGATTATTTAGTAAAGTTTTGTGAATGAGTTCTAAGGATGTTTAGATTTTTAATGAAGTGTTAAATAAGTGCTAAGAAGGTTCCATAAGGGTTGAAGATCAAACGAATCGACGAGAACAAGTTCCGGAGAAAAGTGGGTTATACGACCATTTATACGGTCTGTATAATAGTTACAGAATGGACTAGTCTCTGATGGACTTATACGATCACTTATACGGGTCGTATAAGTGTCCGTATAAAACCATGTCGGGTCAGATTTTTGCAAGTATATATGTTAGACCCAAGTTCTTATTTTTCATTTTTCTCACTTTCTCCACATCTCTTGAAGTCTCTAGAATATTCTATACACCATACCCACACAAATTGAAGAGACATCAAAGATAAAACATCATTAATCCAAGGAAATCAAGTGCAAGGATGCTCTCTAGGGTTGCTAGAGGCCAAGAAGCCCTTTGGAATTAAAGTTAGGGTTTTCTCACATGGAGTATTTCCATAAAAATCCCATTCGTACATAATCAAAGGTGAGTTTTATGATCATTTCATGTCATTAAGAATAGTGAATGGTTGAAAGACTTGGATTGTGGAAGAAAGTACAATATGGAGCTCAAATGTGAAAATGATGGTATTCTTGAATAGTAGTTTGACATGAATCATGACTCTTGATATGTTATGAGTAAAATCTCGTTGTAAATGATACAAATGAAGTTAAAGAAGTATTATATGAGAACGAATACAGTGTTATGCCATAGTTATGGTCATGAATCATTTTGGTAAGGAATTGTGAGATTTGGTTAACGTTGAACTTGAAGACGTTATTGATTGTGATATTATGAATGTTGTTATGCATGTTTGGGAGTTATTTATTATAAGGAGAAACTTGTAAAGACAAAGGAAATGCCGCCCAATTTTCATTAGCTCTTAGTCGCATTAGTTTAAGCTTACGTATGTTTTCGATTATCTAATTATAATGCGAACTCTCTTGAATGTAGAATCGTAAGCTTGGAAGAAAAGCGTTTAGGGTTAAGGAGACATAAAGGTATGTAAGGCTAGTCCCCTTTTCTTTCAAAAGGCATGAATCGCATATTACTATCTCCATTTATGATTTCCACGACTTTCCTTCATTCAAAAAGTTACAAGTCTATGATTATTAAGAGTTTCTTATGAGATAAAGATAAGAGATATGTTATGAATATGATAATGATGATGATGAACTTATGTCTAGATATTCTAAAGCTCATGACATGATGTTATTGTGAGGATAATGGTCTTGTGGTATGAATTCTTTGATGTTGCTCATTGTTGCTAGTCTCACCTTATGATACTAGTTCCTTCAAGGTGAGGTATGCTAACTATGATTGTTCCATAAGATAATCGGAGGTTACCAACCTTACGTCACTCCGATAGAGTCACAACTTTAACTTGAACTCTTATGCATGCTTCGTGTTAAGTATATAATGATGAGATTACACCGTGCCTAGATGGCCGGACATGACACCGCTAAGGCGGGTGGCTTATGATTACACAGTGACTAGATGGCCGGACATGACACCACTAAGGCGGGCGGCTTATGATTACACCGTGCCTAGATGGCTGGACATGAAACCACTAAGGCTGGCGGCTTATTATAACACCGTGCCTATGAGGCCGGACATGACACCACTAGTGGGTGGCGTGCGATAGTTACCCGGATGCGGGTTAACGATGATGGTTTATTTGATATACATAACATGGTTTTCCTTTAAAAGTTAAGCAAGCATAGTATTCGCCTTAAGAGGCAATTGATGTACAGGTTATATCTTCGCCTCATGTTTCATTATTTCTTTATTTTGTTAGTATTATTCATGCCTTACATACTCAGTACATTTTTCGTACTTGACGTCCTTCTTCTTTTTAGATGTTGTGTTTATGCCCACAGGTAGATAGCGAGACGGACCAGACTCTTAGGAGCCTGTTCAGCATATAGGTATATAGAAGCACTCCACTACTCCGGAGTTGCAGATTTTGGGTATATCCTTTTGTGTACATGTATTGGTATGGCGGGGTCCTGTCCCGTCCTTATGTCTCAATATTTTTATAGAGGCTCGTAGATACTTATGTGTGGGTAGTAGATGTCTCATGATTACTACAGTGTATATTCGTACATCATTTTGATAGGCTCGCAAGCTTATGTACATAAAGGTAGATGTATTTTGGAAATGATAATGACAGCGTTATGAAAAGTCCCGTGCTGAGAGTAATGTATATTCAGGAAGAGTTTGATGACAAGCATGATGGGTGGTGCTCGGTAGGGTACCTCCGGATACCCGTCATGGCCCCTAGTTGGGTCGTGACAGTACCCCCACAAGGAAACTGTGGTAAAATTTTTGAGAGGACCTCAAAAATTCTATAAATATATCAGTTCAAAAGAACTAACTGATTAAATTTTCTACACTGGGGCAGAATTTTTTAGAAGAATCTCAAAAATTCCTCAAGCACAGTAAAATTCAGAATCGGCAAATGTACACTTACGCTAGGGCAAAATTTTTGAGGGGGTCTCAAAAATTCTTTCGTGTAGCGAAATTTGATTTGGTAAAAAGATGTATACAAACTGTGGAAATTTTTTTGAAAGGGATTAGAAAATTTACAAGTCTTGATCAAAAAGAAAAAGAAGAGACGAAAGATCTTGTTTGAGTAACTAACGTCATGACATTAAAAGGGCGTGTATAAAATATATCATTTTCGAAACATATATAATATACTAAACATACATATGTGTTTTCCAAAATCATCACCTAATTTTCTTTAAACTTTGTTAAAAAAAAATAAAAGATTTTTAAGGAAATTAAGCATTCCTTCCTGCCGAAGTGTGAACAGAAGGAGTCTATGTGCAGGGAGAGCGGTCGACCGTATAGGAAACTGACAATTTTTTTTGTGAATGCAGGAACAAACAAGCATGGACGTTTTTACACTAACTTGTTTGCTGAGATGTTTAAAACAGGATAACGATAACAAGCTAAGTGAAGAAGAAGCTTCAAGGAATAGCGGCACAGAAAAGTATACGAAAGGGTAACGAAGCCCTCCGTAGGTAAATTTGGCTTTACGCTAATAAGTTTGTTCATTTTGCAGAGCATAAAGATTTTTACAAAAGAAAATTTTAAGACTATTGAAAGACATAATCACAGTTTACCGAAAGCCTGGTCTCCACTAAACAGTATTATGTCAAGGTATTGAGACCCCGGCCTAGATGTCGCATGGCTTGCCTTGATATATTGACTGATTAGACGTCTTAAAAATCTACAATTTGAAGATGATGTGTTCATATCGGTATTGAAATGCCGTATTCACAATCGAGTCTAGTCCTTTCGGAAGATGTGAACCCCGTCGACAGACGGGTATACTTTCCCGGAGTCAAAAAAGGAAGGTGTCAGTCTTGCCACCAAGGCAAACTTCATTCCTCAAGATGACGATATGGATTAAATGACTACGTGCCGAAGGGGCTGAGTCGTCATCCATATATATAGCCAAAAATGGCAGCATAATTCCGAGGTTGATGTCCACAATCGTTGAAATACGAATGTGATTCCTACATCAAGATTTGCAGTCGCTACTACAATTTATTTCAAGTTAACATAATCCTGGTTCACGGATAGTGTAGTCATGGGCAAAGGCTCCGCACTTGAGTATGCAATAGTTAAATTGAATATTCTGACTAAATATTGTAATTCATGACACAGAGGTCAGTAGTCATCATAAAAGGTATATGATACTGCACTCCGATATGCAATCTACATTTGGGTATTTTTGACTATAAGTGATGTAGTCTTGAACTGGTATACCGCAGACTTCATATGAGGATAACGATGCAGTCGACACCAGACTTGCGATAGTCACCGCAGTATGTGAAAATGATGTAAGTCCAAATTTTCAGGGGTGGCGAATGTCATAAGAAACAAAAATGGCCCCGCACTTAAAAACATGGTTCTCATTAGTAGCATCCTGCTTACGAAAATGACAACCGGACTGGGATGTGTAGGTTTCGCAAAAGTACGATATAGCCCGACCCGGATCCCAACGGAAGTTATCATTGAATAATGAAAACATCTAAAAATGACGAAAAAGAGCAGTCAAAGTATCATGATTATTATCCAGAGTAGATCATTTTTTCAAAAGTACACGAAAAACACACTTATAGGAGAAAAGAAAGAAGGCGGACAAGCATTTGCGAAAAGACGGACATAATATCGAAGGATGACTACTGTTACACCTCGGAAAAATCTTCTGTCGATGCACAAGTGAATAGGCTAGTGAAGAGTACGAGTATACGGTACTTCAATAAGTAAGAGATGACATTCGATGACCCTAGTTGAGATTTCAAAGATGTTAGGGATGGGGGAGGAAAGTTGGCCAACAGAAGGCAAGGCATACGATAGGTAACAGAAAGGAATTAAGAGTAACGAGTTGATGAGGATTTAATGATGTCTTGGAAAAGAGTGATAATGTCCCTTAGATTGGTATTGAGGTGTTGAACAAGTGCTAAGAAGGTTCCATAAGGATTGGAGATCAAACGAGTCGATGAAACGAGCTTCGGAATCACTGGGGATTATACGGCCAAACATACTGGCCGTATAAATTATACGGTCCGTATGTTGGGACTGTATAATCAGCCCAGAATTGCATGACTTTCTGGACCAAACATACAGCCCATATAATTGGTACGGACCGTATGTTGGTCCGTATATACAGTCGGGACTGAAATGGTTCATTAAATAAAGGGACCAAGTCTTATTTCATTTCACTTCCATATCACACCCCTTCTCTCTAAAGCATCTCTCTACATTTATTCCAAAAGAACTCATGGGTTATTAGTGATCAACAACATAAATCAAGTGAATCAAGTGTAAGAAAACCCATTAAAGATCATTCAAGTTAAGAAAACTCATTGGAGGTGAACTAGGGTTTTTCCTCAAGTGAAGTATTACTAACCAAGGCTCGTTCCTACAACATCCAAGGTAAGACTTATGGTATTCCTATGTTGTTTAAGGTATTTGAGAGTTGAAATACTTGGATTGTAGAAGGGTATAGAAAAATGGCTCATGAATGTGGAATAGTGCCATTTTGAGAAATAGCTTGAATTGAGTCATAAGTCTTGATGTATTGTGATGTAAATATGTATAAATGACATTGCGAACATGGGATAGGCAATGTATGTGAATGGACGTAGTCATGTGTTATGACCATGGATATGGGTGATTGAAGGTAAATTGAGAAATGTGGGTAATGTGGATGAATAGTGACTATTGTTATAGTATTGTGAATGTATTATTGACGTTTGGGAGTTGATATACGGTCTGGAGGAATGTCGTATAAATAAAGGAGATGTTGTACGATTTTTC